>NW_008751743.1:502787-599807 GCF_000715545.1 Opisthorchis viverrini
TTTCGGGCGGCCTCTGGGAGCGATAAATCAGTTACTGCACACAAAGTATAACTGACCAATGGAAAAGGGCGCGGTCTTTTTGGATTGAGGTGCAACATGGCGGAAAAGACGCGAAATTTAGATATCCAAAATTTTTGAAAAATAAATTGGCAACAACTCGAAAAGTAAGCCGTTTTGGGGGATACTGACACCCCCAGCACGTTAGAGGTTGGAAAATATGTATATAACTTCCACAGTAGATGTTCGCTTATTGCATATTACGCAGACCGGGCGAAAAGAATAGCCGAGCACTGCGATAGTGAATACATCGATATTGGCCGATGTCATGGAACATCCTCTAGGACTACGCTGCATCGGTTAGTTCAGTCGCGGACCGGATTCGTTTCACATGTTTGGAGGTAATATCTGTACCTTATCCCTGTCCTTTCCTCTCTGTGAAACGTACTAAAAAGTAGAGTCCCTCCTAGACGAGACCGCTTTCTGTCGGTGTGTTGAGATGAGACAATTGTATATGTATCATTGTATACGTGCTTCAGTTCCCGAAGCATTTCCTTGTCTGATAATTTGTTTGAGCACATGGATCGCTATGTGACTTAGGACTGTGACTACATCGGCGGTGGCGTTGGTTAAGGCAATATCAAACCCATGGACATTAAGCCCAGCAAAGCACTATTTGTGTATTAGTCTTTTGGGACACATATTCCGCCATATTTGGCCTATTGAGTAAATGATATACCACAGTGAAAGTAACCTTATTTACGACACTTTATTGGACTGTTCACCACAGCCAATTACTGCCAAAAGCGAGTAACTAACTGGGCCACAATTTCAGTCGTAAACCGTTCTACCTCTGAATCGAAGATGGTTTCGTACTTAACATATTTTTGACGATAAAATTTCTCCCACGAAACGACGTGCTGGCCAAATGGTCCCTCAGGGAGTAGGAATTTCAACATCAGTGTTGGGTGATAACTTCAGACTGTAACCTTTCGGAACGACCTTCGATAAGGCAGAATCCACAGAAAACACTTGCCATCAGATTGCCACATAACTTATATTTCCAGCTAGATTTCTCATTCCCCTGGAGATTTCACGAAAGAGTGATTCCACCACCTTAGGAAAAGTTGTGAAATCCACAACCGACAAGAAATACGATGAAAAGATCGCATTCCGGGGACAGCGTGGCGGTTTCGTGCAACATGAGTTACGGGGCATAATGAAGACAGAGTTTCAATGCTGTTAGAAGCCTACCAAACCTAGCTAACCTGGATGAACAGTCCTCTCTAATTCGAGGCAACAAATATTATTGGTAATAGGTAAACATTAAGCTTTGGCTCATTCGAATACCATTTCTGGATTCATCCATTCAAGTTCAGGTTTTGTTTTCATGAATGAATTATCTAATGCCGTTAGTGACAGTGTAGTTGTAGGTGATATTATATACCTCGATGGATCTTTGACGCACACCCAGATTGCTTTCACATATATAGCCAGTCTACACATAAAACAGTGTTCATGGGTAGGTGAGCAAAGTTCTGTCTCGCAAAATACGGTTTTGAAACTGTGACCCTGAGACTGCGTAAACCCGTGACCAAAACAAACATTCCATTACGCTCAATGGTTACTTTTGTAGCATCAACAGAATTCCTGTCACGACTGTGGGCCCATCTGTAGATTGCGACGTCCTTTGAATCCTACTAACTTTGAAGGTCAGCAAGGATTTCGGTGGTTTTTTGCTTACGAAACTAGCATTATAAGGCCGGAAACCACAAATATCGTGAAAGGTAACTATATGGGTAACCAATTAACCGACTTGCTTGAGCCGGTGGGGATCAGAGGAATTCAGTGCGAGTTGAAGTTTACTGACATTAGATGGCGAACTCATTCAAGCACAGTGTGATGAGGACTCGCTGTAGCTGCATTCCCAACCTAACTAAGGGCACTGACTAAAATACTACCAGGTCGCCCAGGTCAAGACAGGAACCATTCAGTTTCTAAATTGAGTTTTCAGCCACGCATCTCTTGATCATTGAACTATTTCGAACTGATAAAGCTTTTCGTGTGAATATGCAGGTATCAGTAGTTGTTGAAAAATCGATGATCTCATCTAATATACATGATAAGTATTTTGGGCGATCATTTTTTATCCGTCTCGTCTACGGTGGTGATGTTTCAGTTCAAAGAAGCCAGATGAGCCTATTGTCTTCGTTTTGTGACGGAAATTTCGGTTGCCCCGGAATCTAATGTGTGATCTGAAAGTAAGGGAGTGCGATATGGTGCNGTGAGCGGGAGAGGGTTCGAGCTGGAGTTTGACTCTTCGAATTTAGCGTCACAGGTAGTGAAGCAACCTGTGAAACTCTACGCGAGCTGATACGTTTCGACCTATTTAAAAACCCACAGGTACTGTCACCATTCGGCTTCTTTCTCCTTTCCGTATCTCATCTATCATCTCAGGTCTATCTGAAACTACAGCACCCATCCGTCTTCTTTTCGAGGATAAGTCTATTGAGTATCAAAGTGTCCCTATCAAGATCTCATCCTGTAGATAAAGCCATTCTATGCGGAGAGTTCCGGGACTCTTGTGCAGTCGCGTCATTCTTCTTGTAAATAGACAGTGATACCCATCTCATGAATCTCTGGAGACCTCGACCTTCCGCCTCTCCGCATCCGGTATTACAACGATGAGGACAAGATTTGTTTATTATTTGAGCCGTATCCCACTGTTCAGGTCTGTTTCAGGCTAACGCACTAGACAGTCCATAGTGGATATTTACATGTAGTCCTATCTATCCTGTGCACTTTGCAATCGTCGAAGCATGCTCATTGAGTTCTTAATGCAGACGATCCCTTGATGGTTCATCACTCAAGACATTACCCCCTGGACATCCTCAGCCTGCATACTGTAGTGTAAGTTGTGCACTGAGTTTGCTTTCTTTGAGGATGATGATGATGCTGGGTGTAAGTTGTACTACCATCCTTTTGAAATGTGGGATGATTGCAATCAGAACTGGATTCTTTACCGTGATTCACAGGACACATGATGCGCGCAGGGGGGGTTCTCAAAAGAACACTACTCATAAGGTTTCCGAATGCTCTTCGGCCAATCTGAAGACTGGAGTTCCTTCAACAAACTATACTACAATACCTCTAATACCGTACCAACTGAAACATGAGATGGCCTTTGTACAGTATATTCAGCTGTAGAATACCATAAACGAGTTTAAGTGCAAATGAGTGTAGTTTTGTAGGCAAGAGATTATTGCCGATTTGTGTTGCGCTGACGCCAAACTGAATGATGATGTTCAGATGTTTCCACAAAGCCTTATTCATGTTCTGCACAACGGATGCTATCGGCCATGAGAAACATTATACACCACACGTTCCACCCTAGTTCAGATAGAATGCTATTGAAATAGCCTATCAATGAATTCTTCTAGATTTGAATGCGCCGGTTATGCGGTGATTGATGGGGGAGGGCCTGAAAACCCTCGATACAACTATTACTTGATTCTCAGTTAGCTAATGGGGAAAGCAATTACTTGGGACTCTGCTAGGCTTTTCACTCGATATCCTAACTACTGGGAGAGTGCGAGTCCACGTTTATTAGAGGTAAGGCTATCCCATAGAGTGACATCAAAACTAATTACGGTGCTGCTCAGTTGTTACGGATTTTTCAAGAAAACCCAGTTCTCTAGAACCATTCGTAAGAAGACCGTTCAGATGCTCGTAGTGAATATCTATAATATCTATGGTATAATCAAGGATGTATTCTTGATGACACTTGTTCGCCTTCGTAACAGGGATAGGAAGGACGTGTACATGAATTCGTTTGCCCGCCTTCTGTTAGCTCGCCAGTACAGTGTCTTGGTATCCGTATCATTCGGATTACCACGAAATACCCGTTGTCATGCTGTTCCCCTTCGCCTTTTGACCATGTGGTCCTCATGACACAAGCAACAGTAGTGTGCACAGTGGAATGAAACACAACAATCAGGTTCGGAAGACTTTACTTCCCCTAATCGTTGTACTGAGCAGACTATATCAAGAACAGGTTACGTATGACCTTTATTGACGTGCCATTAAGTTACTGGACGAGCCGGTCCAAAAGCTTCAGACCAACTTTTTGCGTTTAAACCTTGTTTTGGTGGTGGGCGGAATTTCTCGATTAATGATGTTCAAACTGGAACGCCACAATTTTTTTCGTCCCTTCAAATTTGTTGTGATCGATTAAAATGGTTCCTTGGGCCTGAATCTGCAGTCCGGTTTGTGGACGGTCTTACCGACATCACCGAAGCCGCACAGTGTGTTCTTCTAATCCATCCACATTGTTCCTTTCCCTCACATAGATGCCGGAATTGGCCACCAACCGCCTGAAGGGTCAACGTTGCTGCCACCGACCGAGCATACTTTTCATCCGGAATTGGCACCAACCGCCTGAAGGGTCAACGTTGCTGCCACCGACCGAGCATACTTTTCATTTGGCAAAACGTTGGTATTCTGCTTGGCTACGGCATCATGTTGTTGATCGCCTTCTACGAGACCCAACTCACCTAGTGGTTCCAACTACCATTTGCCACCCACATCCCCATCATCCTGACAGACGCGTATTGCGCACTCATTATCCATCGTGTGGAACCCTAATGTACACAGCCTCGATAGAGAAAAAGATACGCCATTTTCGTTACGTCACCGCTTCCCCGCTCCTTCTCTGCTCCATCCATCATTTTTATACGACCAAGCCATCTGATCGGCTTTTACGCCAAATCAATCTTCAGATATCTCCTTCCTGATCACACGCGCTATTATTCGTTTCGAAGACAATTCGCTTAAACTCGCTATGTGTGGTGATTAACTTCAAAGACATATGAGTGCTGTCTGCTGTTCGCGCAGATCCATTCATTGTTCTCACTATCTGTCCCTGTCATGAGACAGTGTCGTTCCATTTTATTTCCATCCTGGTCCTCTGTTGCCACCGCATGGAGGGCTTTGAGAATTTTCTCATCCGCGTGTGGCTTCTATTTTCCACGCGCATGAGATCTATTCTAGACCGTTTTCACTGAAGAAGTTGGTGGGGGCTTTAGAAAAGTTTGGTTCAACTGTTCCCTTGATTCCTTTGACGGTGTTTCGTTTTCTTCCTCTGTGGATTTAGCTGGTGGATCGCAGTATGTCCAATTCGATTTCGCAAGAAAGAGGCTAAATTATCACTTAACAGCATAACCTATCGGGTGCGAACTCATTGGTTTGCTTTAGTATTTGCTGGTGCATGATGGCCGTACGTCCTTTTAAAGCAGCCGTCTACTTCTCCTTAGCGTGACTCGCGTCACTCGTAAAACGCGTCCGATGCACGTGTGTTGTTTGTGCTAGTCAGCATCAATTTTAGCCTGTACAGCCACGGTTGCGTGTCCGGATCTATACAGCATAAAATTGTAGGAAAATTGAACAATAGGCTGGACCAATCACTACGCAAATCAATAAAATAAAGTGTTAGGCATAAAATACAGGTCCGATTGCGTAATTAAATCTGCCTCGACCTAGGACTCAAGAACAAGGTGGGAAATATCCTATTAAGAACCATACAATCGACTTCATACTCTTTACAATGAAGTAAAAGTGGTGAAGCTCTGCAACGGTATATTTATGAAACTGTTACAATTCAGAGGTTATACAAAAAGAGGAGAAAACTACACAGGATATAGGAACACTCCCCGTAGTGGAATCCATGCTGTTCTATCTTGAGAAAATCTTGTACACCCAAAGGGTTGTACCGCTGACCGACGCAACCGTATTTCAGATACGAACACGGTAAAACATAAGTCACTTTATGGGCCCTCGACTAGTGACTGTTCTTTCGTAACAGTCGTGATCACAAACCTCTCCCCGTATATGCAGTGATGTGTGATTGTGTAGTGTGCATGAACTTCAGTGTCAAATAGAAATTTCACTCAAGCACTGAAAATTCAAAAAAAAATCACCTCATGTTTAGGCAGTCGTGGCATTGAAATGCAATAGGTCCGTTATTGCCGCTGAATGTGTTGTGTGTGTCCAGTGTGTGCGTGCGATGTACACCACATTTCTCGCAATACGGAATAATGACTATATCGGGGCTTAGATTGGTTAGCCGTCAAGAATAATGGAAAGTAAATTGTTTTGACTGCTGGTGGAACATGAGTAGCTATGTGCGAATTGAGAACTGTCTTGGTGCGGATTCAAATGACCCAAAAACACGCACATCTAGACGCAACCTGTTCTTGTTTCTGACGCCATCGGTTGGATCTTCCGATGTTGAGCACCATGGATGTTCCGTATGTGAGTTTTTTAGCCGCTAGTTATATTCAGATTTGAAAGTAGTCGGTCGAAATAAGATGTTTTTAGCGAATATACACTAATTTGGTTTTTCGATAAACTCACCTGGAACCCAGCTGAATCTATCGTTTTTGATGTTCTCAGGCAACTGAATGCGATGCACCAGGCCGCCTCATGTTTCAGTCGCTACGATATTCGAGATATCGCGATACATTTATATCTTTGTAATGTACCACTCATAAGGTTGCTGAAAATCCGTCGACAGCCCCGACCGGTTTCGCCCTCTTTGGGGCTCATCAAGTAGGCGCATTCCCCGAGTTTCCGTCAACCTTATGTTCTACTTGAAACCAAATTGCACGAAATTAGCGAATATACACTCATCTGCAAACTACTTTGTTTTTTCGAGAGACTCACCTGGAACCCAGCTGAATCTCTCGTTTGTGCTGTTCTCAGGTAACTGATCTGTTTTTGTCAAGGTTGAATAGCGGAGTGTATGCACACGGATTTTTCTCACTAATATATAACTGGAGTGAGGGGATGTGTCTTGAACTCTCTTGTGGAGAACTTAGTAGTTTTGAGTTCTGAAAATTTTAACTACGTTGTATTAAGCGTATTCTGCCTGGAATGTTCAAGTGCGTTAGCAGCATATATTCACACAGGGCCGATCGAGAAAAGCAGAGGTCAGATTTGGTCATTGGTGGTCTGCTGATATCGTTGATAGTTATACTACTTGTGTCGTTAGGTGTCGTGCGACATGCTCATAACCTATAAATGTCAGAATATAACAAATCAGATGTGCTGTGCACTGCCCGTCTAGCTAGATCGCTAGTTTTGGCAAATGGATGGCCAAGAGACTGCGTTATTGAATCAACATATACTTTCTCCTAGTGTGTGCCATGTGGCTGGTTTGTTAGTTGAGCATTTATGGTAATTTACGTTGAATTTCCTCTTCGCCCTCAACGGCAAGGAAGTGTCAATTGTGGTGTTTTGTTACGTGCTATCAGTTGAATTGTTCTCTTGCTAGATAAGGCAAGCAATGAGGTCCAAGAATTTTATTACTCGAATGTGAAACAAACAAGACAGTCGAACGAGGGTAGAGTAGGGGCGGTCAAAAGAGAAGACATGGCTGAGCGGCCGCACCACTCACACTGCATCAACTCAATGCGGATGAATAGTGCTCGAAAGTAGCTTATGAACTGGCAATCAATACTGGGTGGCTAATCAAAGCAGAACAATGGGTCCACCGGCAACGGATAAATCACAGACCCAGGTAACATAGCCATTGACGGTTGACTATCTGTGCTAAAAACAACAGCAGTATACGTCCATATTAATGGAAAGCGTGTATACGTGCTGACGAGATGGAAAACCCATGTATACACGATTAACCGGAGCCAAACTGTGTGTTCCTCCTGCTGCAGCACAGTTAAGATGCATACTCTGCTTTCGCTCAAAAAGTGGTGTCGGACAAGGATGTCCATTCCTATTCAAGTGCGCGGTCTACGAGATAATGAGGCAAACGCTGGGAGGTCTTAAAAACCATAGTGTTCAGATCGCTGCTGACAAGAGCCTTGTCACTCGTGTGCGCAGATAGCATTTGCGTTTTCGAAGAGAAGTAACGGGTACTTCTGGATGAACTGACTAAAACTCCCCTCCTTCGGTATGCGCTTTATACCCACGAATTGGGAGGTTATTTCCCTGAAATGCGTTCCTTTAACACAGCAGTTGCAATCCAAAGAGAGGCGCTCGAAATTGCGGTCGCGTTACATATCTTGGAAGCTTTTTCAGTTCAGAAGACGAGAGTAATACAATCATTTTTGTTAGTTAGTTTGAGACAGCTATAGCGAGAGCGGAATGAGATAGCTCAGTTGTTAGAGCGCGGATTTACTGACCAAAAGGTCTGTGGTCCGAACCCGACTTCCCCTGCCTAGGCTTGGGCAACCTGGCATATCTCAGCCCTCGTGCTTCCTTCGAGTGGCAGCCAGGCACCGAAAAAGTGTTACGCCTGAACGATCACTCTTTTTAACGCTACTTAACCCGGAATTTCGGGCGACATGTGGATCACCCTACAGTAGGGGCTGTTTTGTTATGGGGTTGTTGGGCGTGGTCTCTGCGAGCGGTGAACCATAACGTTTTTAGGAACAGGCGATTAAGAATGAATTCTGCAATAAGGTATTCAGTAGGGGTGAGTTCAACACTAAAAGCCACGGTGGTGTGGTCTCGTTTTGTGCATGCGGAATCAACGTTTCCCTAAGCGAGTTTTGTTTAACATGCCCAACTCAGACAGCTGGTCAACCTTTGACATGAAGAGAAGTGTGAAGGTGATTATAGGTACTGTCCATTCGACGCCTTAAAAAATGGGATCGATGACTTGAAGCACTGCGAAATGAGGCTCTCAATCGATGTCAGTTGCGTTCTTGTTGTCAGCTTACAGTCAGATTTTTTGAATGAGCATCTGGAGGTATTCACACATTGCAATATCCGTGGTAGGCTAGTATCAGTTGCGTGTTGTCAGCTTACAGTCAGATTTTTTGAATGAGCATCTGGAGGTATTCACACATTGCAATATCCGTGGTAGGCTAGTACTGAGTCCCTTCCTTATCCGCTGTGGTTCTTTTCTTCACAGTAGGGCTTCCCAGTGAATTATGATTGCACAGCATCAATGTATCAATGTTGAACACTGATCTTGTGCTCTCGGTGCCAAGGATAATGACGACCATGGTTTGTCATTGTTAAAGGCGTTTCGTTAACTCGCCGTCCAATTAGAGCATATTCATACGATCACACCAGCTTCCAGGACGATGTTTGAAAAATTGAACGGGTTAGCCTACTGAGTCTATCGGTCTGGCCTTAAGACAGCTGGAGAATTTTGGATACAATATGAAGGAGCTGCTGTTTACGGATGGAGAACAAGCCATCACCGAATGCGCAGGAAAAAGGTTCTTCAGCTGCATGCTATATAGTAAGGAGCGGAGGTACTAAGTTTGGTGTATTTATTGACCTCAGGAAATTTCGAAGTTATCAGATGGATTGTGATGAAATGGAAAACAGAGGCATCTGAAACGACAATATCTGTACTACTTAGATGCTCGATGGTTTCACTCACAGGTGGTTTCCGGGAACCGGTCGCACGGATCAACGGAAATAATTTTCGAGCACTAATGGTTTTTTGGGCCTCGTCCACTTCTTTGGCTTTCTGTGTCCACCATACTTCACGGTCGGTTCTTACGCTCACTTTCACTTGACGTCTGATAACTCTTCGCACCGGGTTATGTTCGGGACCGGCTGGGATAGTTCTCCGTGATTTAAGCAGTGCCACCGTTCGGTCTGGTATCCAGTGCTTGGATGAACCTGGTTGGGTCGTGCCACGGCTAAATTCCCAGCACTATGCAAAGAGGTGGCAATCTCGCACTAGAGTGAGTTCACATCTGCTGGTGGAGCATTTGGAATGTACTACTTAGCTGAATGCCGTTGGGTGCCACAGTTTGAAATTCTTTACAATGTGGAATTCCCATACATGCTTATTCGAAGATCAGCTAAGGAATTGCAATAGCAGAGTTGTGCCGCTTCTGATTCGGTTATCATATACAACAATGTTAACTACAGTTTTTGACTGCTGACAGCATCAGCTGTTAACGACACTAATCAACGCACCTGAAAAATTCCTAACAGTTTCGCGGGAACCTTCTGCCCCTCACAGAAAAACAGCGCCGATGTTTTGGCGACTTCCGTAAACTGAAACACAGCCAGCCTACGCGTATCACAAATTATTTGATTTTTGTTTGGATACAAGTGAGTAAATGAGTACCACGAATTTCCACCTCTTGTGTTCTCTTATATGTAAGCAAACGACACCCAAATTGATAACACCTGCAAGCAATACTCGCCAACTCTTCGTCGTTCCAGCAGATATGCGTGTGAATAAGGAATGATTTGGATGTACTCTCAGCCACCTCCCAATAATGCACAGTAGTCTTCTTCCAAAGATCTTCAAAGAGTACTAGCAACTCAGCAGTCCAGGCAAAATGGGTTTCAGATATTCTCACGGTCTACTCAACGGATCACTTCCTTCCGGTCACCTGTGAGGCTGGTATTTAAAACATCAACATCATCATAAAACATCACAAACGAGAGATTCAGCTGGGTTCCAGGTGAGTCTCTCGCAAACCCACATTAGTTTGCAAATGAGCGTACTTCGATAATTTCGTG
This sequence comes from Opisthorchis viverrini, assembly GCF_000715545.1. Taxonomy (NCBI): domain Eukaryota; kingdom Metazoa; phylum Platyhelminthes; class Trematoda; order Opisthorchiida; family Opisthorchiidae; genus Opisthorchis; species Opisthorchis viverrini. Next base: position 513,300 of record NW_008751743.1, read on the forward strand.
CATTTGGTTTTTAGTAGAGCATAAGGTTGGCGGAAACTCGGGGACTGCGCCTACTTGATGAGCCCGAAGAAGGGCGAAACCGGTCGTGGGCTGTCGACGAATTTTAACAACCTTATGAGTAGAGCATTACGGGTATTTAAATAAATTGTCGCAGACTCCCGTTCATTCGGCATTTTTTCGAATAATGCAGAGGCACGAATCTTCATCCGTCGGCGCTTATATGGAAGGGGAACGTGTACGACAGCCTTCTGCTAACGAAATGCATCAGCGTCTTATCTTCTGATTACAGAAGATACTAGCCCACCAGAATTTGCTGTAAACAATGTGGATTCCTTTGTTGTTTGATCATATAAGCGCTTGATTTTGCAGGATAACGTAGGGCCCATATATTCGCACCAATGAACTTGGACAACCATTTCATTCGCAGTTGTAGTTCATCCCGTGGATCCCCATGCGTACCTTGGGTTGTACTTAACTGTAGGATGTCCAACTTTGTGTACACGTTGGTGATTTGCCGAAGTAATCTGACGATCCGATGACATATTGAGTACGCGAGCTTTAAGGTGCGATTCGTCTTAACTCTTTTGCTTCTCCTATCTCACAGAAGGTAGAGTTTCGTTTAACATTTCCTCAAATTATCGCCTCATTGACTTTCTTGGAGTATCGCTTGTATCCAATGTTAACTTCATCTTGAGAATCCGGTTAGGAATGTACGCTACAACAAAAAGTTTTCTTCCACTTGAAACGTACCGTAATCGCGTAGACAAGTTGACATATCCCCGTAACTCGCATATTTGATTCTCCTCAGGTCACTGTCACCACAACCATATGACCTACAGTGCTATGTACGTATGATTCTTTCAATAAAGAGGGAAGGAGTCAAACACAACTTGCAATAACTCTGTGTACGGTATGGTTCAGTACCCGTGTGAAGATATTTCGTGCTGAGTGAAAAAACCCATTAGGATGTCTATCTGGCACAGCTTTTACTGGTCAACCAACCAGAAAAAAATTATTCCATAATGATTTATTAGTGTTCAAAACTTGTCATTGAGCATCCTGTACAAGTAGAGCTAAAATCAAACTTTCTTTAAGCGCTACAGGGTTGATTGGAGAACATTGCAGATCCGTGATTCATCTGAGTCTCATTTGAATGTACCGCATGTATTTGATCGACACGATCAACCTTAGTGGCTGTCTGAACGGCTGGGGAAGTCTCAGAATAGCGCATACTATCAAATGGGTGAGCTGTGTACGGCTCTCGTACATTGTCTCAGCCGGTAGAAAGTATGTGTTTTGGCCAGATACGGCAACATGAAATAAATGAGGCAACACCAAGTGGTTATCCAGTCACCATGATCTTTATCCATGAAGATTGGGAGTGTCACAAGTGTTACCCGGAAAAGTTTAAAATAGTGGCACATCTATAGAGGAGAATGTCGGTAGCTCAGGTAGCGTAGCTGGTCGTTGGCTTGTTTGCTGAGCTGGGCAATTTGGTTGCAAACGTTTCATCACCAATCGAGGTGACATCATCATTGCGTAATTGTGGGTTAGTGGTTGTGCGTTCAGTAGTGTTGCGTGTGTGTTGATATACGTGCTGGTAGCCGGCGATGACCTTTGACCGCGATTAGTTATTCTGTCGGGCGTTTCCGCTGGTTGTTCTTTTATCCCGTGTCCTCATTCGCCGATGCCCACGTGACTTTTGAGCTTGGCATCCCTCGCCGTCGTAGTCTATTCGATGTTGGAGTGACCTTTGTCCTTCCGAGTTCCGGTTGTGACCTTTATTCATTTGACTCCGAGGAGTTCCTTGTTTCTTCGTTTGTGAATCCACTATTCGGTCCTCTTTGAGTGATTCGGTTGCGATGTTGATCTCTTGCACATAGAGGTGCGTAAACTGGATCCAGTTCGATGCACCGGTTGATTGAACCTGCCGTAGAGTACCATGCCTCCAGAAATTCTCTTCCGTGTCGCGTGTCTCGGTATGCCAAAATTTTCGCGTTTTCCAGATTGAATTTGTGGCCTTCTTGGTCCTCGTGTATAAATATCAAGGACAGGGAGTCATGCCTCCTGACGGCCGCGTTGTGTTCCTTTATTCGTGTTCGTGACACTGAGCATGCATTCTTAAACTAGGTCAAAACGTGCGCATAGCGCGACTGGTGCAGACAACGGTAGCACTGCATATTAGATGCGTACTCTTCTTTGTCATCAATGTGGCAGTCCCACAAAGGTAAGATAGCCATTTAACCAAACGATCCTCCAGAATGATGATCGGGACAACGAGGCAACTTGTTCAATTAAGCTTGCCTGTACTTGAGATACGGAAGTACATAGCCAAGGAATACCGGGTAAATATTGGAGAACTGTTGCTTGTAAGTGAGCTGCACATATGTTACGGAAGGTGTACAATTTACAACCGGATCCAGTAAGCCAGGGTGGATGCAACGTCTGACTTTGATCCTTGTGCGAATAAGTGCTTGACCCAGAAATTGCAACCAAAAGGCTGGAAGATTAATCGATAAACAGGCTCTGACATGTGACTAGTTTAAAGGATAAGGAAATCTTAACTTAGTGGGCATAGTAGATAAGGGGTTCGTGATAGAAAAAGCGGTATTCTAACCAAAGGTAGAATGAAGGTTATTGGAGTACTTCAAACAGTTCACGGTGTATTTAAGAACGTGGTCGTTTACCCACGCCTCAAGTCCAGTTTTCACTTGTCAGAGCTATTACCCAGGGAGTCCATGGTTGAAAGCTTGGATGCGGCGTTGCTCGCCTAGTGCTAGATATGCTCTTGAATAAATGCGACAACATTAATCAATACAGCAGCGGAATCAATTTCGGGTGTGGAACGCACACGTAGTAGAATCAACCAGAAATAATTTAAACATCAGAGTGGGTCGATTGGCTACACGAACACTGGCTGTGTCCCAGAAATAGTCCTTTTGAGGTTTAGTATTGAGATTACTGAGCAGCCAACCAGGTGGTCAGTCAGTTGACCCTACAATCAACTAATCAAAAAACGGGTACAACAAGTAATCAGTCAACCTGTATGTGCATCCCTATACGCTGCTAAAACCACATGCCTTCTGGTAAGTACATTGGTGAGGTAACCTGTTGTACAGAATCCCAGTTCGTAGACAGTAATTCAGTGGAAAAAATCAAGGAGAGTGGGTAAATTCAGCTCGCCAGAAATGCTCAAAGTTTCAAAACTTCAGCATGTGTGTTGAGGGACACGATCTTCCAAAGGTCAGTGAGTGACAGGCTCAGACACCCTTCTGGAAGATACGGGTGAGTTCTCGGGTCGTTATGTGAACCTGTAGCGAAGACAAGACTCAGAAATTATTATCATGGCATGCATGAGATATTCAATCTTATCACCATCAAAACCGCCTTTTTGCACAGGATATGGTTGCACTGCATCCCCGCGACACTTCATCACACGAATATGGGACGAGGAATGCAGTAGACACGACAGAGCTAGATGACCTTATTCATCATGTAGCTGAAAGAGTTCAAATCAGCTTTCAATGAGTTTTTGGAGAATCCTGAAATGTGTCGTCAAGCGACTCGCTAGATCAAGTTGTTTTCCACTCCCAGCACATTAGCCAAGCCAACAGCAGCTGAAAATTGATTTTATTGTCAACTTCCGGCCATCTGACGTGCCTTCATACCAATGAAAGGAAGAAGGTATTCACTGCGGCAGATACAACATCCAGGATAAAACAGGGCTGTGAAATCGATGCTGATCTGGAAGAGTAAATGATACGACTTCACACTTCAGGGCAGTAATTTCCTAGCCTTGTTGTCTTCAGTAAAATCCCTTCACACAATGGGGTTCCGGAAGCGGGAATTCACAATTTCATGACACCCTATTCCGAGTGATTGGGGGACAATAGGTCAAGTGCTTTCATGCAATGGAGCACGAAAGCTATCCAAGGCAAACCGTTGAACGCCACTCGTTTGTCCACCAAATTTTCATCAATCTACTGGTTTCTGTACTTGAGATGCACCACCAGCCGATAAAATTGCACGAGCTACGCCTCCACTCTGTGACACAGTTACCAATCTGCTATCCATTAATCGGAACAACAGGCTTGTAGAAAGAAACTATCTGAGATAATACTCAGGGAGAATTCATACATTGTACCATTAAGATTGTATTCGACTGTGCGATTTCACGCGTTTCCAGTTATGCTAAGGCTGGGAGACTTAAGCGTTTCTTGTACGTGACTTCTAAACAACGACGGCTTGGTGAGTATGACTAGAATACAGCCAATTTCATCAAATCAACGTACCTAGACTGGAGTGATGAGATTTAAACGTGAAGAGTACGCTCTCGGTCTGTGGAGAACCAAGAACTAGGTTGTTTCAAACTACATGGTCGAAAAGTTTCAAGCCGATCAAAAGAGGATTGTTCACAAAGGGTTGTCTAAGCTGGAATTCAGAAAGCTATGCTAAATGGGATATATGTCTATGGTAGTATCAGTTAGAACAAATACAGGACCAAGTTTCTCTCAATATAACCAGTTAAATTGTTCCTCTAAACTTTAAGAATAAACCTACCTTAATATTTACAGTCTAACGTTGGGTCGCAACCAGCCTTTTGATGACCCCTTAGCAGCATCATTGACGTTCGCTGCTGACGAACTTTACTATCCGAATAAAACTAAAGTCGGTTCATTTCGGCCCATTTTCATAATAGACCAGATGTGCACCGAGGTGTACTATACGTCATGCATAGTACGCCGAAGGTTTCAGCCTCTTGAGAGTATACCAGGCTCATTAGTTTCACACTTTGTGACTGTTGAATACTGTTACCCTTACCCAAAGACTTATGTCAAAGCTTTACTGATTTGTGATTGATTCCTTCCCAAGGAAGTGCTAAATCTACATGTACCCAAGATAAAAGACTGTTAGGTTTCTAACAAGGTCAAGTTTGTTACTGTATGTTTGTGCGATCAGTAGACAGACAGGTTCCAACAGCACTATCACTCTCTGAATACAGGCCAACTTGTGACCTTGAACACGACATGAATGCCCGGTGCACGTGTTCTTGTGTGGGGTTTTTGTGGCCTTTTCAGGCACCTGGGATTTCAAGCACTCTTGACAACTGCTGTCTTGCTGGGGGGAAGCCTGATGTACGCAGTAGAAAGTACCCACTACGCATAAAACTGCAATTCTTCACCCACGTGTGTTGAAAACGAGCATTTTCGGTGGTTTCCAAAACATGTGCTGTTCACCACTGAAATACACATGAAAGTGGGCCGCATTTTTCGCTGGGACCCCAACGTAAATCTGCCACGGCATCATCAAACGTTTTCTGCTACCTCCTCATACCCGGAAACGAGTGCTTATAAAATGCTAGCCATGTGGCCTTCCAAAACATACCAATCAAGCATATCACTGCAACAGAGGGCACTGCATGTTTTCTTGTTATGCCGTCAAACCTCTCCTTCATTTGAGGTCATTTCTTAGCGAGGTGCCCTGCAGATAAGGTCTGAACTGCTGAGTGTCTCTAGCGGTCCGTCTTGTGCGCGTCCAAACGATCCAATGTATTACACAACTCAAACCTTACGTGTAGGAAGAGACAGAACGGTCACCACGCACGCACTCCAAGTGACTCTCGTAGCGCGGAACTACCACAGCACAACAGTCCACTTAGCTGGTCCCACCAATTATCCTTGATACTCCTTCATCTGCGCACAATGTTCCGCTCTTGCACTTTTCACCAGCAAAATTCGTTTTTGGCACGACTTTCCGTGTCCCAGACCAATTTTTCATTTCAGGCTCTCAACCACCTGCCGATTCTGTCACTTAGGTAGCCCATGTTTCGACCAAACTATTCACTACTGAGACCGAACAAACGATCCGACGTTTCCCCAGACCTTGAAACCTGTTCCAATGCGTATGTACGCCGCACTCCCACACCGATTTTTAACACTCCGATCACCAATACAAATCCAACACATTCTTCTTCGTCTCCACTTGTATCGCCTGCCACTCATACAAATAATCAACGCTCTGGCAGACAAGGCCACCATGCAGACCGGTTCGTCGCAGCTTAAAACCACATGCTGTTTCATCAACACCTGTTTTTCTCAATCTCTTGTTACTTCAGCCAGCTTCGCATAATTTGTCTAGTACATCTCCACTCACTAGATCACGCGTCACAAACACAAATCATATGACAAGATACTGTCCCGCTTGCAACCTTGACCGACAACGTACACGCCAAAATCTCCCGTCCATTTTGTTTACGCTTCTACCACCTGCACCAGGTGCCACAATGATGAACTTCAGCCACATTAAGTCACACTGTGGTTGCACGCACACGCCTCGCCATGCCGATTTCCACAACACGAGAGAGAAGTCTCCAAGTTCCATTTCATCAACACCCAACACCAACACCACGTCGGTCCATCTTCTACCATTTTGGCACCACTGTTCATTCATACTTTCACCGATCTATTGTTCCACCAGCAATACACCTTTTTTCAATCTCCGGTGTAAGCTCAACTCTCAAACGCATTTCTCAACGTCTCGCACAGCCGAATGTGGATAAAGAGATATGAATGGGCTAAAACTTGTCTCACATGTCAGCGTCCAAATGCTCACTCACCCATCGGTACCGATTTGATCATGTTCAGCTTGATGTTCTCTCTCTCTCCCGACATCCAACATACAGTATTTTATCGTTCTACACTATGGCCTCAGGCCATTTCCATGCATGGCGTCGCCTCAGAGACAACCACCCAAGCGTTCGTCTATGAATGGGACCTTTTGTCATAACCACTGACCGTGGATATCAGTTTGATTCACTGTTGTTCCACGGTCTAACCAAATTACTCGGGTGCAAACTCATTCGCACAACTTCATATCACTTATAAAAAAAGGGTTAGTCGGATGATTTCATCAACACATAAGGCTACCCTTCGAGCACACAACTAAAGCACCAATATGTCCAATCTGTATATGTCCATCACCCGATCACCCTTGAGAGCTGAGTTTGGGTATCCATTTAGCATGACTACCTGGGTTACTTAAATGAATCGATGGAGCCTGAGTTTTGGTCTGTAGGCTTGCCGAAGATCTATGATTTCAGTTTTTCTTTCTACAGTATTTGTCAATCGAAACGTGTAGCCGTCATCTCAATGTCTGTAACACTGCGAGCAGAAAATATGAATATATTTTGGCGATGAAAGACACACTGGCACGGAGGATAGCTTATTACAGCTTTCAAGCCCAGATAATAGATGTGGCTGCATCTGATTTAGCTTGCGTCATGTCGTAGATGTTAAAGTGTAGCTAGGTAACATTTGGAGAAGACGCACTGTGGCCTGTGCTAGGACAATATATTGAAGAATGGACGTGATATGGTTCGTCTCGAATTCCACATTTCGTCAGCTGCCTGGCATGATAGAGTCAAGTAGTAGGATAACACTAACCGCTATGATAGCACTGACCGTAGAATAGTGCATGGTCCATATGCATTCCGCTTGATGAACAGTACAAGTGACGTTGATAAGAACCGTACCCTAAGGACACTTCTGCCCATTTATGCAAGACTGTTTATTCGCAGATATAAGGTTATTCTGCACATAACACAACTATGATCCTTATTTTCGGCTTGCCTAACATCTTCCTCACAGCTAGCATTAGGTGAACTGAGAACGAGTAACACCTGGATGCATGGAAAGACGGCAAACACCATTACGTACTTCGGATTATGTAGCATTATCTATCCATGCTATGTTACAGCCAGCTTGGGAATAGACCAAGGCTACTTATGCACGTTTAGGCCAGAGCAACACCCAAGTTTATTGGTGCCTTGAAACCTCAAGTCGGTCGGTCTTATCTACACCTGTCTGACCCACGTTTTGGTAAGATGCATGCTGCCGGCCTGTTTCATATGCATCTTATTTTCTATCCCCTGTTAATCAGCTGGAGAAAAGCCCTAGGATTTGGTAAACACTACGCAGCTATTACCATAACATTTTAGATGCTTTAACATTTTGTACCAGATGACGACCAAGCATGGCATACTAACGATTAAAAAAAATCGTCCTAAGGACTCGTGTTGACCTCAGTCAGTCTCTAACTGGTTGGCATGCACTCTTGAGGTAACAGAAGGTAACGAATAAGGGTACAATTTTATTTACCTGTTACAAGCTTTCCAAAATCAATAGGCACACATTACTTTTGACGCCAGTAGTCTGACTCAAAATCTAAAAGTACTGACATATAGTGTGCGATCAGAAATGCGCGCAGCATACATCTTCTGATCTCAAACAACCTACTTTGAGAGCACTGTTAGCTGTAAAATCTATGTACAGGCTCTCTAGAGAGAAATGATCTGCAAAGTGAACGAATGCTGAAAAACCATATTGGGACAATGCTTCTGCGCGGTTGTTTGGACCAATTTGGAGTAGTTCGTGACTTGATACTTCTTCTTATACTGTCAGCATGAAAAGCCCAACTAGATAGGTAGATTTTATTCTACGATGAGTGGAGTGTTCCCATTGGTTGAAACTTACTCTTTGCCTGACTAAACCGAATTAGATTCTACTGAAAACGAACAGCGGCCAATCGGATACATTTCATCGAGCTCGGGATGTGGCAATATCTTTATGGAGAAATAATCAAACATACTGTCCGCTGAAATCAGTGGCAAACACATTTTTATGGATTTTGTCGATCCGTTTTTTCCACTTTCCCAAAGGACTCAATTTTGCATGCATAAATCTTGGGTGGAAACTTCGGTCCGTATAGACATTTCCAGGAGACCTAGTACTGTGTTTGGGCAAGTAATAGAATTTACTTTGCAGGTCTCCAGTGTATTTAAGCCCGTTTCACACCACAGAGGAGAAAATAATGCGGTCCGGACAAAATTATTTTTGTTTTTCTTGCAACTTCATTGAGGACCCCGTTTACAAGGTTGACGAAACCTTGGTTAGAGTCCGATACTTTTAAAGGACGCATAATTTATGTATGCTACTGGAACAAAAATCCATACGTTCATTATACCTACAACTGATCTGCACCATGAATTTCGAACTAACAATTTGATCGTATTATCTGCTCTATGCTACGTCTGTAGACTTTTGGCGTCGGCTACCCAAAAGGAGAGTGCTGTAGCGGCAAACGATGGCAAACGATGGTTAGGCATACGCAATAAATAGCCTAACCAAAGCAGCTTCCATTGCTGGACACATAATTCAATGGGAGTCCCCGTTGCACAACCAAAAGTTCACTTCCTAATTACCTCGTTAAGGATTCGCCGACACCAAACCACACGGGTTGTGGTACTAAGACAATGATTGTCGAACACCTGAAAACACCTCAGTTCCGCTGCTCGAACCGGCCAAGTCCCGCAGGCATACAACAGAATAAACCGCACCATAGCCTGACACATACGTTTCTTGCAGTTCATGGATGTACCGCTTTGACGCCGTAGATGTCTCAAATTAGTAAAAGCTAGCAGAGCTTTGCAGATGTGTGCACAACTTCATCTGTCACACTACGATCAGAGCTAGTACAACCTCCGAGATACGTAAAACGTTCCACAATTTCGACTGCCACTTCCTGGATTGCAAGTAGCGCGTTCAGTGGCTGCACGTCCACGAGGATGACCATACAATTTGTGGCTACAAAGTGCATACCAAAAGACGGTCAGATCATCCAAAAACTCCTGTACCTTCTCCTCTTTGAAAACCAGGACGATTTCGTCTGTATATTTCAGATCGACAAGGTATTCATCAAAAACCATTTGAACACCGGGATTTCGAAACCTTCCAGCGTTTAGCTCATTATCTCGTCCATCACGAAATTGGAAAAAAATCGAGAGAGTGGACATAACTGGCGGACAGAAGGTCTCTGTGCACTCTCACACGCACGGAGGTCTGACAATGCAAAGAATTCACTAAGTTCACAAACTTCATGGGTATGCGTTGCTGGGCAAGCGTGTTAAGGAGAGAAGACCGGTGTCAACGTATTCAAATGCGCCTTGGAAATCCAGGATATCTAAAGGTGTAAGTCGTTTGCGCGTATGTGAACATTTGATCAACGCGACTCACACCACGCCAGGATCCGGCTTGCTGCCATCCAGTCAGTGTTTCACGAGCCACTATAAGGCCATGAAGCACAGTCTAGTTACCATCGGCGTCAAGTTGATCCCTCTGGGTTACCACATTCATTACTGGAAATAAGTTTCAAAACGAGCGTAGGTCAGTTATTGATCTTCGCCATTGGTAACTGATGGTAATGTGATCAATTTGCATTTGTAACCGATACGCCGGTGGAGGACACTATGCAGTAATTAAACTTCGGCACTTTTGGAACTTGGCACTGCATAAAATAGCCGTGGTGGACACAAAACTGAAGCGATCGTCCACTACTGTCCGTAAGTACTGAGTCCACTCCATGTCGACCACCCAACTGAATCTCAGATGCGCTAAGCCTTTTCACTCGTGCTTTCAAATCTCTGACAACCAAACGATGTTTGAACTTCCAGCTCTCGCCAACAGGGCACTCACAGCGTCATAAAACCTGTGTTTGATGGTGTCGGAGCTACAGTCAGTTGGAGCGTGAGCAGACACGAGAAACAGACATCTATCAACTTCCCGCTTGTGAGACTCTTTCACAGACTTTGCCAGACGATTCGTAGGTGCCGACAGGTACCCACTCAAACAAGGATACTTCCTCCCGGTGAATTAGGACTATACCAACCCCTGCACATCCTGCCACAGCAACCTCCGGATCACCAGAGTTGCACATCCAGACGCGAGTGGAGCGCGATGGGGCGGTTAGATCAACCGCTGTGCTGGCATCTTTTATTCTTGTTTCTGATACCCAGCATACATCAATGCCAAGCTAGTACAGAGAGAAAAAGCAGCTTGTCCTGCTTGCTTCAGGGTTTGGACATTGAAGGGGGTCAGACAGACTGGCCGTGGGGGCTTGAAGATTGATTTCGAGATGTCAATACCGGATAACGCGCAGATATTGTTTGGAAAACCGATGCTGGACAAACGGAGTCATCAGTTCTAACTCACTGGCCTACAAAAAGAGAGTTATTAAATCGATGAGGAGAGGGGAATGGAAAGTGTATAAAAGAGGAAGAATGAAGACCTCATCAGTAGCTTCTTCTCGCTTACCCCACCTGCGGTATGCAGCAAGTAAGGAAGCCCGGCTGGTGGCATTACGCAACAGCCGATGTCGCATGAGTTTGTTTGTATGCGTAAAATTTCATATTTGTATTGTTTGAATTGTATGGTATTTCAAGACAGTGTCCTCAACCAAAGACTCGTGCTCAAACGACTGGCCGCAAGGCATGGATAGTTGGCTGGAAATTCAAGTGCATTTCAATTAGTACAGGACAAGTCGCCGCATAGGTTTCAACTCCCAGACTGTAAGGCCAGAGCATAGTGTTCGTCAGACGTCTAACCAGTGACCATCCTGATATAAGAGACTGTGTGTTGCACGGACAACTCCCTAAGTATAGCTCAGTGGGGTACACAAACCGTCACACCACGGCAAGGTCCATTTTCATCATGACGGGAACACAGTAATCGCTAGTAATAGATACTACAGAGAATTACTCTACGTTAATGATGCATGTTATTGTCGTGGATAAGGATACAGCATGTTTACAATTCCACAGAATATTTCCACAGGCAACACATAATTCTTAAGATCACTGAGCGTTCTTGTACTGTCATTTTAGGTAGGAGTGGAAAGAGGATCGTCAACCGAAAGTAGTGATTTACAGAGTCCAGTCGTACCTAATAACCGAACATCACACCATTTGGAGGAATGCGTCACGTGCAGGACACGGACCGAACAAACGCATGCCCTGATTGGCCAGAATGCCAGCCAATCCGGATCGAGCATGTTTGACTCGATGCTTCTCGTCCCCTCACGGAGATTCCATCATGACCTTGTGGAACACCCTGTGATTACCCTGTAAATACGACTGCAATAATTTTCCTTTGTCCCCATAGAGAACAGTGTAGAGTTACCGTGCCTATTGATATACCATAGTGGGCGGAGCAGGAAGCCAAGGGACCGATACAGAGTTGCACTACCGTTCAGCAAGACACAACAAATGGGCTGCTGTTAACCGGAATAATTCGAACATTCCTATGAGCCTTGGTGTTCTTACTTGTCCAAAGTCTTTGGCTCAATGTAAACTTTTGCAGGACACTGATTACATACCTCTTTGCAGTTCACTCATGATTAGGTATATGCCTCGACTGTTAACCGGGAATCCCGCTATGAACTTCCCATGTTTTAGACACAACATTCTTAGACCACAGAAGTCCGAAACCAGGACGCAAAGGCCTGTTTGTGAGCCCAGTAGACCGGTGTCTCTAGGCTACAAGCACTGTATCAGTGATTTTGAGTCGGTAGCGCGACACGTTAGTGGATAAAATCGCTGTGTTCGGGTGCTCCAGTGGTATATGCGCCTGAGTGAAGCAAGTAATCATAATAAAAATGTATGGTCAATATTTTCAGCATGCTGGACAGTAATACTAGTGTAATACATGCTGCCGCGTATCTGTCATAAAAGAGCTAGGGGCTAAAATTTTAGAAAACGATAGAAATAAAAGGAAAGGCTAGGAGACTAATCCAGAGTAGGCCTCTGGCATTGAGGAGGTCGCTTGTGAATAAAGTACCCACAACTCTGAACGACAGTGAAACAAACAAATCTGAGCATCATGTCGAATTAGAGCACCATCCACAGGATCGACCTACTGACCTGCGCGAGCCTCACACGAAATAAGTCTAACCTACAAAGACAGGTCAGCTTCAGCTAGGATGTCCTGGTGGGAAATCAGACCATGCACAGCAATAAGGTCGGCTGCGGGCAGCGTCATTCAGGGTTTTCAGACAGCTGCAAGCAAGACCACGTGGACCCAAGTCAAGAAAGCACAAAGAACACTGAGTATTCACGTTGACTATAGCCACTTTCATTTCCCATCGCATTGTCATGGCAACGTTTTCCGCGGACATTTTGCTGACAATTGTTTGGAACGAAAAAAACACTTTTTCCTGAGTGAATGGCTGTTGTAGCACGCCCCAATCACCTGAACCTGATGAGTTTTTTAATACTAATTTAACGATTCCTATCTGTTCCAAAGTGTGCACTCATTCCGAAATCTTCTTACCACGCTGACTATTGCCATGCTACAGAGACATTGGTGATTAAAACCCAAAGTCACCTGAAGCCCTCAGAATCTTACGTAGAGTAAGAACGCCAAAAATGATGCAAGTCAGCGAACACTGATCGCGCAATGATTATCCGTATATTGACTTCATCTGGTATGGTAACATCTTGACCTACGCAGCTGAAAAGAACTGAAGAATAAACTCAAGATCTTCAATTCAAATTTTCCGAGAAATAAAACAGAATCGGTGGTCTTAAATTAAGGCTTCGCACTCAAAAGGTGCAGAACTGACGCCAAAACATTGGATCGCCATCGATATACTGGTTAAAGTAAGTAGTCTGCGTGGAGAAATAATCATCAAAAAACATGACTGCGCCATCTCTCACCGAATGTGATTTCCATACCTAAAACCACGATTCCTTGTAGGGTATACTCCACGATAAAATGATAATGCCCATGAAAAATCTGAACGAAAAAGAGGGGGGAGGAACTTCACCAGTTGTCTGGAAGCTCTTGAACAATTTGGTATGCACACTAATTCTACCTATGATGTGGGACTAAAGGGTCTAATGATGTTTACTAGCATTAAGGGCTTCCCCACCAGTTCAAGAGTAGTTGGAAGCGCAACTCTGTTCAATAATCGAAGTCAAGGAAAACCGCGATGGTTAGTTGGCAGTGTTGTAGTGTTGCTCCAGGACTTGTCTCGCATATCAGATAGAAGCCAGTAGCCCTGTCATGACAGGTGTTTCAACTATATGCCTAACATCGGAACGGTCATTTCAGCAGTGCGATCAAAGATTGGCGGGACTTCTATGAACACCATTTTAGCCCTAAGTCCACAAGAAAAGCCTACTCAAAAAGCAAAATTTTGACTTCCATCCTTGAAAATCGCTGGAGGAAGCTCACCTGTAACAGATTTATGGGAGGCAGGAATAGTAATACTCCAATAAGTGATGGGGATCTAAACTCGTAGGCGGAATTCACTTACGGAAAGACGTTTTGGTCCAGTTTATCAGGCTGGCTGAAGCAAATGAACTGCATTCCTAACGACAGTCGCCTATTCACTTGCGCGAATTTCTTGGTTCCTCCATGCCTTTATTCACAGGTTAGTTTTAAGCTGTCGCCCAAAAGGCCGCATAGCTAAACTGTACATTGAGCCACAGCGGCTAGAGCGCTGCGCATTCTGGAATGATCTTGATCGACCTGAAACCCGATGGCTTCTATGTACGCCATAGGAAGAATCAGAGTTCCCGGTCTTCCGCATAGGCTTGAATATCTCATTCCATTTATGGCCAGTGTTTTCTAATGAGTCGATTTGCAGTGCGTTGCTGAGAACACTTTGGTATCATCCAGTAACTTACGAAGCATTTCTGCTGAGAAGTGAAGGGTTCAGTTCCGGGGTTTATGTGGGAAATTTAAGAGAAATTCGCAAGGAACTAAGATTAGCTCTGAATTAGACTGTGCATTCCCAAACGACTAGCAGTCGAGGATTGAACCTCACAATCTGTAGCTGATAGTAAAATGGGTACTTAGTTTTGAAGGCTACTCAGTAGTACGTGGACGCCAGGCAGCAAATAGACATCCACTGCGTCTTGGTCAATTGCATACAAAAGCAGCTGATGAACGCTGTAATAGAAAATCACTATTTTGGATAAAAGCCGGGTATAATATCGAAGTTTTTAGGCTAGCCTACATATTTTCCAAAACGATCACTATCTTTATAACGACCTTAAATGATTGGTTCGCGAGTTGAATGGATAAGTGACTTCAAAGCCTAGAAAGTTTGGGACCATCCAAATATATCCTCCAGCTGTTTTACATGGTGAATGATTTTCAAAGAGAATTCGAAGGTCTGACCTTCTAGAAACTTATGATTCTTTGTTCGATTGTTGACAGTGATGTGAGGAAAGATATCGCTCATATTTGACAGTGCAGATCTGGCTCGTCTACTCAGTAGTTCGACGGCTTTCCCAGTAGAAAAGTTCTGGAATTAAGGAGATCAGCATCGCCTGTAATACCACCTAAATTACGGACGATTTTGGTGGTTTTAACTTCATGGGGAATCACTACATTCACTGTGTAGTGTTTGTCAACGCTAGTTATGTAAAATGACTGCCTTTGATTTCTTTTGAATTGGTGATCCCTAAAGAATCTTTAAACTTTGAGAAGACTGATTTCCTAGTGCTTCTTGTTTGAGTTTTGTCAATCTCTGCACAGCTGCAAGAACTGGAATCCCTTGATTGGTCACCTGAATTTCGTTTGAAAATCGATAAATTTCGAAAAAAAGTTAGCACAGGGTCATCAGTACATCCGAGTTTTGCAAAAATGGATTTTCGAAATGCTATAAACGCTAGCGATAATTTAACCAGCTGGAATTGTTTGTTGGCCTGATTTGGATGAGGAATTTAGCCTGCCTGGACTGAGGACCTAGTTCATGCCGGATTCCATTGAGATAATCAGTTTGTCTGGGTCAAACCTATTGTCAGCGTTAAGCACGTGCCAGGTGAACAGTGAAGCTACTGACCGAACTAAATTACTACGCAACTTTATGGTGCTTCTATCTACGAAACGGCATGAGAAGGTTTGCAAAACTTCGTTTTCTTTTTCTGTGACGTTCGAAGCAAAGCAAAAGTTCGCAACGAGAACCCTTCTTAGGCCGCACTGCAAACGTGGAAAAATGATTCTTTCAAAATTAACCTTCTTGTCTAATGGCATGGCAGTAAACAGACAGAAAGCGAAGCATTCCAGAAATGTGAACGTGTTTTAAAATAACCGCTCCCTTCATATTAACTGCTTCCCAATGAGATGATCTCAAGTGGTTGAAAACAAGTAGGCCACGGTCATGTTCATTGCAGCCTACAAAATATTTTGGCTGCGCATTTATGGGTTATACATAGGAAGTCTAGAAAAAATCTGTCAAACAATGATGTCGTTTACATCAGCATCCAAAATCATAGGCATTTGAAGACTATGCCTCACCATCGGCGGCTAATAGCCGCCAATTCTTCGCAGTGGTACGTGTCACCAGAGAGTGCAATGGCGCCTACTTCGTCTGAACCCCGTATTATCGAGAAATAACTGGTAATTGGCAAAATGTGCAAAAGAGACATCCATCATTTTCGTTGCGTTTTGCGTTCAGCTAAACATAGCATAAAATCAGATCGCTGTTGAATTGAAGCATCTTAACTGCGCGTTGAAATTTCTTGAAATTATGGCAACACGCGAGCTCTTCGTGATAAACAACGAGGTTATATTTCCTAATTGATGTCTTTCAGTGAATCAGGGTTACGGTTAGTTGCTGTATGAATGTACACGATGGAAAATGAGCTTTCAGCTTTCCGACCAGTGTGAGTTCTAAACAAAGCGGGAATTCGGACAGCACGGAGTCGGCTGTTTACAGCTACCCACTCTTGTGAGCTTAGAGTTATACCTACAACGGCGTAGCCCGTTGCAGTAGTTACATCGTCCAGATAGAGAGAGGTCCTGCACTCGATTTTCAAAGACGCAGCAGACCTCTACAGATATGGTATCCGCGGTAAACGCAAGAGCAGTTTGTTGGTCGATCTGCCGAAAAATTTATGCATTAAATACTGTGGAAGAATTACCAAAGCGAATACCGAATAGTGGTCGCGGAGCGATGGATGCGGGTGGCTTCAGGAACCATGTCGATTCCCTGGTCGTCTGACTCATCTACCACGAATAAGGTCTCCATAACTGAGCTTGCTAAGCGGGGCAGAACGGGCTTTAACGGATAACAATAAAGGAAACGGAGGGCGTCAGTGGTTGCATGTTCTTGCTTATCCTCCTTAAAAATGCAATCCGTCTGTAATCACCACGCAATGGCCGATGTGTCATGCATGTACTTTTATCCATGAAGTTCACGTTAGCATATGCTCTGAGATACCGCAAGGGCATACAGAGTTAGACAACTGAAATCCACACCGCAAGGTAATGGTGGCTAGAAACTACTTGAGTAGTACAGATTTAACGGAACAAGTAGCCACACTTGTTTTACCCACTACATGGGGGGGCAAAGAGTGATCTCTTCAGACCTGCATCAGACGTCTATCCATTGACCAGCTTTGTATTAGAGACTGAAAATGCTGCGTGTGAATCTTCCGGTACAGCTCCATGGAGTACTAAGTTATTCAGGTCGTCTCACCATGATAAGGTTCAGGCTCTTCGCGACAGTAGGGGTGCAAAGAAGTAACGTAGCAAAAAGGCATAGTACCAGCACGTGCATTGTGATGCAACGTTGAACAAGGACCTAAGGAACATAGTTAGGGAAGCAACCTCACCTCCGTTTTTCGCTACCAGTGGTTCCGACGACGTCCGGTGCCTGTCGTCAATTTATCTTCCTCCATTTACCCCGTTCGCGTGTGCACTAGCGTTATTTTCGGCGGAAATTCATCCACTGCAGCAAATAATTTTTCTGTTCTATTTTGTTCATTCAGTTCATTGGCTCCAACTGAACCATATTAGTTGTGGCTTGTCCCGCCAGTGCTAACATCAATCAGCAACATTCACTTTGTGGATTCGGTGAGGGGAAGATGAGACTCGCCTTGTGACTGAGGTGGCAATCATTAGTAGTAACTTTTGTGTAACCGTTAAAGCTGCAGGAATAATGAGTGTAACACAGACCAGTATTACTGAGATAAAACGAACGTTTTTTCTTTCTTCAGCGATTTCACCGTACATGTAAGTCGTGCTCTGCTGTACAACTGCGGACTACTGTCCGCAGCGTGCAGCCTAAAGTCTCTGCGGCTTGTTAAACCCAGAATCATTCGTAAGTTAGAGTGAACATTTCACTAAAGGGACTGAGTAGCAGCATGAACACTCGGCATCTGGATGGGATGCGCAGTACTCTCTTTTTACCAGCCATTCACCGCTTCAACTTCCTTTAAACTGTTTGGCTGGTCGTTCTCAGGCTTATCGTCACGTAAACAGCATTATCGGAGATAGGTCAGTGAATCAATAATTCATGATAAAACAGTGTTGGCCACTGATCAGTTGTTAGGTATGAACATCCCAAACAACCCAAAAAATAGGGAAAGTTAGCTTTCATACCATCGTCAAGTATACAAATGAAGTGCATAGCCGGTGCATAAAGCTGGTAAAAATAAGCCTAAATTCTTTGCACTTGCACGTTTAGAATGATGGAGTTGTAGTAGTCGTGCATGTAAGTCGTGCTCTGCTGTACAACTGCGGACTACTGTCCGCAGCGTGCAGCCTAAAGTCTCTGCGGCTTGTTAAACCCAGAATCATTCGTAAGTTAGAGTGAACATTTCACTAAAGGGACTGAGTAGCAGCATGAACACTCGGCATCTGGATGGGATGCGCAGTACTCTCTTTTTACCAGCCATTCACCGCTTCAACTTCCTTTAAACTGTTTGGCTGGTCGTTCTCAGGCTTATCGTCACGTAAACAGCATTATCGGAGATAGGTCAGTGAATCAATAATTCATGATAAAACAGTGTTGGCCACTGATCAGTTGTTAGGTATGAACATCCCAAACAACCCAAAAAATAGGGAAAGTTAGCTTTCATACCATCGTCAAGTATACAAATGAAGTGCATAGCCGGTGCATAAAGCTGGTAAAAATAAGCCTAAATTCTTTGCACTTGCACGTTTAGAATGATGGAGTTGTAGTAGTCGTGACAATCAATATTAAATTAATGGTCACGGATGCGTTGGAATTTACCTGCAATATACTTTCATGGAAAAATTAATTTTGCTTGGCGTTCAGGGGTACGATAATTCATTCCATCCGTCTGCCAATGTGATTTATGGATGCATGAAGTGAGTTGATCATTATATAAAAGATCACCTTCAGGAAAGAGGAATCTGAAAAGTCTGTGGTCCCATCGATTTTTGACAACACAGCTTAAGTCGATAATCGGTAATGACCTAAGAATAGCACATACAGAACCAAACGAGCTTCAGTTCATCTCCCGTGAAAAGAAAAAACATTATCGTCCAAGGACCTCGGCAACTTCTCTGGGATGCCAGCCACACCTTTGAGCTTCCATTTGGATGCATGATCTTTTATTACTAGGATTGTTAGTGACTTCCACCAGGAAAACTAAACCAAGCAGCCTGACGCATACATGTTGTGGTAGACCTGATTCGGTTTCGTTATACACCAGTGATGGAACTATTCCTCTGTGCGCAAATTTCACTTGCCAAGCTCACTAGTCAGCATCAGAAATGAGGCTTAATAAGCCAAACAAATCATCTTCCAAAAATAGCGTTCATCGCTTTCCCAAAAAAGGTTATTGTTACGAAATTGTATGGAAAATGTGCCAAACTTGTTGGGGTCCGGCTTCGGTATTCTGTGCATCAACCTATTACCGAATTTTGCAGGACCGGATAGGGTTGGTGTCTTTAATAGAGAGGTCCCTTGTTAGGGTGGAAGAGGACTGGCTGACTACTGTAGAAGGATCCACGGTCCAGTCACGCAGTTTGTCTTAAGTAGCCTTTCCGATAACGGCTTCCCGCGCAAAATATGCTATGCAAGCTCAGGGCGTTTTCTTTCATGCGCGGACTACTAATGGCTTGTAAGCAGTAGGGATGTTTTGAAGAATCAAACGTCAAAACTAACCCCATAAACAATGTGAATCTCACTGAAAAATTAACAAGCCCTGTACTGTATCAGTAAGGAGCTCAGTTGTTGTGTTTCCTTCAGGTTACTTATGGAGCTTGTGAACACAGCACGGCCGTATTACTGACGATCTTAGTGATATATCAGACTATACCAAGCCAAGGTCGAAACTAATAATAAGTATACAGACCTATCTGGATAGAATGGTTCAGTTCTGTATCGCTGCTAGATTACAGATACAAAGTCTGCAACTGTAGTACCACTAACACATTCTGGCATCTGTCAGGAACACTACTAGAGTATCAGTCTAGCGGAACTCTACCGTTATCATCCAGAGTTCACCCAGGGCCATGGAAACAGTGTCCAAGCTACAACCATAGATGATGATAATGCGAGGCAAGCAATTCCGGTCACCAAGCTTTTGAAAAACACTTGGCTAAAGCAAGGGACTGAAAGCCTGATAACATGTGCATCAAACAGACCAAGCAGAGTGAGGCTTTACTACGAAAGAAAAGGGAAGCCTCAGGATGCAAGCAGTTTCTACTGCTGGCCTGAATGTCTTTAGAGCAGAACCAAAAAGCACTAGTAAACGACAGTTGCGTTGCGAAACGGTCCCTTCTGAGAGTAGAACACAAATCAGTATGATTTTCAGTCAATCATGTGGGGGATACACAAATGCATGCTGAAGTGAATTTTTTCTGATCATGAACGAATATTATACGTGACCACTGACTGATCGGCGAGGAACCAGATCAACTAGCGTGGAAAATGAACTGCGTTGAGGTACAAGCTGAGGGTCTCCTGCAGTTCAATGTTCATTTGTGAACCATTCTAAAGCCTTTTTATTTTAACGTGAACTGGCTTGTATAACTTACATAGTGGATTAACAACTATTTTCTGCACAGACGCTCTGATCCGAGTGGAAGATTCGACGGACTAGGTGCTTGGTTGGGTATAATACTGTATCTATCCGGCGTAATATCCAGCAGTGAAACATGTTGTTCCTGGATTAGCTTCTGCACGTCCAATAATTGTCTAATATGGTCGGAATGTCTAGTCCATATGAAGGTTTCCACACGCATTCTGCGCATAACATTTAAAATCCGCTCTAAAACGCGATAAGGAATACAAAATGAATTTTTCAACACAGATTTACACGTACGCGCTATAAAGTTCCATGAAACGCATCGGGCACTTTACAGGTTGGAGTTAAAATCTGGTTGCATATGAACATTCTACCTTATATTATGTGGCGATGATTTTAATTCATCGCAGGAAGTTCAGCCACGTCTCCCAAAAAACGTCTCAGAATGAGACAAGGTTCAAGCTACTGATAAGACTGGTATCGTACGGTTAACTAGCAGACGTTTTTCTGTTGTTAACTTGGCTGAGGATCGTATACTGAGATAAGTATTTATTCGAAGCTATGTAAGCTGTAAAAGTTCGAATATTCCTGGTGGATGAATTGACAGCTACTGTGAAAGATAACTGTCTCGGATACACCAACTCTGAAAAGAGGTGGCTTAGTTGTTACAGAACAATGAAGGTGCTTGCCTGTCTCATTTGAAAGAATTCAGGTCAACCAGGTAAGCATTAACCATTTCAGCCTAATAGAACCCTTCGAGAGGTCCACCAAAATCAATATCAATTTGAGACTGCGGCGCACCTGAGCTGTACAGTTTCAGAGATCACAATCCGGTCACTAACATGATATGACCATTAATTACCTGTAAAGTATATTTCCTTTTCAAAAACCAGGGAGGCTTAGGCCACTCACTTGTAAAGTCCCCCATAATGTGTTATAAAAAGGATCCTTTGCCGTTTCCAGTTTAACTTTAATCCTGGTGTTTCCGTTAGTTTGCTCACGGATTTTTGCAACACTTGCGCAACCTTGGTGGAAGCAGCAGTGCTTGCATATGGTATGTTAAGTGTGCAATCAGTAATCGCCGTAGCCAGTGAGTCCATATGCGGTCGGTCGTTCAGCTGTAAGACCCTTTCAATGCCTGGCCGCCATGCCAACGGAAAGAGGCAGGGATACTGTCAGGTTGCCTAATCCTAGACAGGAACAGTCGAGATGCTGAGGCGTGGTTGAAACCACGGACCTTCTGGTCCGTAACCTGGCGTCCTAACTATTGGGCTATCCCGAACCCCAATCCATATGCTCAAAAGAAGCTGATATCGATTTAAAGGCGAATCTTAGTCTTGTACCAGCAAGATGGTAGCTCAAATTTTCAATCTCTCTGTCTCTCGATAACTAGGGTTTACAAACTGCGTTAAAGTGCAATAATTGCATTCAACAGGACTCTGAAATTATAAATCTGCAGGGCGAAGTTACATCACAAATTAACCACATCCAAGAGGTCCCGCTCCCGAGATAGGGTGTTATTAAATTGATGGCTTGTATTTTTTCGGGTCTGGTCATCGAACGGACCAGTCGATAACGGAGCCAAGATATGCTAAACTGGGTATAATAAAACCGAACTTTTTGGATGTATACGAAGTACATATGCATCTTTTCTGGTGACCATCCTGCTCAAGTAATGATCTTCAGCATTGAAGCTCATAGTGAGTTCCTGGAATAATACTGGGGACATTCAAGACATTCAAGAAGGTAATCGATCCTAGTGATGCGGGTCTTGAGTGGTGCTTTAGGATGCTCCGAGATGGCAATCTGCGAGTGAGCATCAGAAAGATCTATTTTGAAAAATGTTTCTGTGAAGAAGTAACCCCGTGCTGGGAAGAGATGTTGGTGCATTTTAGTGGGCTGATTAATGTGGCTAAAGGATCAGCACATCTCTTAGATGACTACAGGCACACACACAGGGATTAATAAACCCTGTCGACCAGAGCAGATTGAGTTCCGGATACACTACTCCAGCAGAAGCACATGTTAATTGCCTGTTTGGACAAAGTACTGCGCGTGCATTGGGGCCAAGATACAACACAGATACAACAAGAACCTCTGAAAAAAACCTGGAATAACTAGATTAAAAAAGCGATAAAGCTCCTGAACCCTTTAAGAGTAACAGGTGCAACTGGACGGAAGAACCGTGGGATACAACAGGACACAATTATTTTTGTCACAAATACTGCTCAAATGCACGTCCTACTAATTCAGTTTTTCTAACTAAGTAATTTTGAACAAGTTTAGATGCTCATAACCTGCTCGAAATTGGGTCTCTAATGAAGTTCAGTGACCATCTTCAGTGATCTTCTCCTTGATATCTTTTCTTTGTGCATCACATCCCTAAATCTTTGCGCGCGTGCTATCTGAACTCACAAAATCCTCCTAACTATTGGGCTATCCCGAACCCCAATCCATATGCTCAAAAGAAGCTGATATCGATTTAAAGGCGAATCTTAGTCTTGTACCAGCAAGATGGTAGCTCAAATTTTCAATCTCTCTGTCTCTCGATAACTAGGGTTTACAAACTGCGTTAAAGTGCAATAATTGCATTCAACAGGACTCTGAAATTATAAATCTGCAGGGCGAAGTTACATCACAAATTAACCACATCCAAGAGGTCCCGCTCCCGAGATAGGGTGTTATTAAATTGATGGCTTGTATTTTTTCGGGTCTGGTCATCGAACGGACCAGTCGATAACGGAGCCAAGATATGCTAAACTGGGTATAATAAAACCCAACTTTTTGGATGTATACGAAGTACATATGCATCTTTTCTGGTGACCATCCTGCTCAAGTAATGATCTTCAGCATTGAAGCTCATAGTGAGTTCCTGGAATAATACTGGGGACATTCAAGACATTCAAGAAGGTAATCGATCCTAGTGATGCGGGTCTTGAGTGGTGCTTTAGGATGCTCCGAGATGGCAATCTGCGAGTGAGCATCAGAAAGATCTATTTTGAAAAATGTTTCTGTGAAGAAGTAACCCCGTGCTGGGAAGAGATGTTGGTGCATTTTAGTGGGCTGATTAATGTGGCTAAAGGATCAGCACATCTCTTAGATGACTACAGGCACACACACAGGGATTAATAAACCCTGTCGACCAGAGCAGATTGAGTTCCGGATACACTACTCCAGCAGAAGCACATGTTAATTGCCTGTTTGGACAAAGTACTGCGCGTGCATTGGGGCCAAGATACAACACAGATACAACAAGAACCTCTGAAAAAAACCTGGAATAACTAGATTAAAAAAGCGATAAAGCTCCTGAACCCTTTAAGAGTAACAGGTGCAACTGGACGGAAGAACCGTGGGATACAACAGGACACAATTATTTTTGTCACAAATACTGCTCAAATGCACGTCCTACTAATTCAGTTTTTCTAACTAAGTAATTTTGAACAAGTTTAGATGCTCATAACCTGCTCGAAATTGGGTCTCTAATGAAGTTCAGTGACCATCTTCAGTGATCTTCTCCTTGATATCTTTTCTTTGTGCATCACATCCCTAAATCTTTGCGCGCGTGCTATCTGAACTCACAAAATCCAGCAAAGTACCAGTGACCACATTTCAGGCAAAAACCGCATGGGAGTCTCCCTCGAGTAACTGCGCTCATTGTACTAGCTTTTAGGATAATCCGATGTATGCGGGAACAGTAGGTAATTCAGCCGCGCAAAGTTCGCCATTTTTATATTGAACTCCAAAGTCAGTATACGTTCACATTCTTGCGTGGCCTCCTGTAGTATGATGTCTGGGTTTGATTCCATTATCTTCAGCTGTGAACCGTAAATACAGTAAATACACCAGGTATAGGTTCTTCCACCGGTGGTCTAAGAGGATAAGAGTGTATAGCCACGCTGTGAAAGCAGTTACTGGCATAATTGAGGTGTGAATCAAGGAGTGACGGTGAATCATTTATCATGGAGATTGGAGAAGAGGCTATGAACTGGAGGCAACAATCCTGATACATACACTCCACTGAGTACGCAGCTGGAATATGTCTGTCCGTGTTTCTAACGGTTGATGTTTCTTGTCTCTGGGGGACAAGGGAGACAGCAACAACCAGCACGACAGAGGCTGCTGGTAATGACTTCTATGCACAGATGCTAAGTTAATATCAAAGCTCGTCTAGTCGATTTCCATCATCCCCGTGGTTTCGCAAAAATGTCTTCTCAAGGATGTCGGAGACTGGCATATGGAGCACTTGACCTAGCAAGTGCAATCTATGGAGTCTCATCAATTCATTTATCGTGGGGGTTATTTCTTCCAAAACCATCCGGCCTACTTCTTTCATCATACTTAAACAGGGTTCATAGGATACCGATAGACAGAAGTCCTCAATTCACAGCAGTCAGTTTTCCGACGTACATTACAAAATAGTTTGCTAAAAACAATAAATGACCGGTCAGTTTTATGTTCTACTTAGACTCGAATTGGACAGGCTTGGCCAAATGCTCTTATTTGCATATGCATTTGGTTGAATCCGACAACGGAAGACCATTGCAAACGTAAGGTTCACCTTGATTCCTCTGAGTCGTCTTATATCAGTAAGGGCAGTTGACAAGTCCCGCCTAATTTGAGTTTAATTAGAATATAAGGTTGATGAAAACTTGAGGACTGTGCCCATCCGATGCGTCTTAAGAAAGGCAAAACCGGTGGTGGGCTGTCGAAAAGTTTTAAGCAAACCTGTGAGTGGTGTTACGTCTTGCAGTGTCAAGGTTTATAAATGATTTTTTCGGACATTGAGTCAAAGAGGGTATTAAATATTAAAAGGTGAAGTGTGCGCTGTTCCAAGGCGATGGAATTGAACTTCCTGAGGAACTCGAGAGGATAGAGTGATATTGCAAAAATGTAAACAGTATTCTGAATTGTCTTGAACACAAATAAGACAGTCAGGATTATCTAATAAGTATTTTAGTCTCACGCAGAACGTTCAAAGCCGCACCGCATTTGAAGCAAAGATGAATTAATGGTTCCCTTTCTCTGAACAGCATCAGATGATCTCAACTCAAACGGGCTGCCACAATGAAGACGGCCATACATGTTATCTGCTAAAGCGGCAATCGCGTTGACAGAACGCTGCGACGTGTCTGGCCTAAGATTCCTGACGAGACTGTTGAGGTGGGCGAAGCAAATACTTTATATACTTAAACAGACCGAAAATGAGCTAACCTTTACAATGGAAACGATTGTTGTATATAGAATTTAGAGCTTGAAATTTCACCAACCAATCCAAACACCGAACTCATCGACTTTGCTAGAGCATAGAAGGAATTGTATATCAAACCCGGTCCGCGTTGTAAGCCATACTTTCAGGGACTGCTGCTACCTTTTTTGCTGCAAAGGGTACCTACCACAAATTGTCCGCCTCCTTTACCGATACAAGCAAAGCAAATGTGAAAACCTCTTGATTTACAATTTGCCGCCATAACTATCACTGGCACATTCATTTGAGTATTCACCTATCTGTTCGTGTTTCCTAACAAACGTCAGTAATATAGTACTGCTGGAATTTCTATGTGCTGCTGAGATCCACGAAAGACCATACCCAGTAGGAATGTGATACTGGACAAGTGAGTCAGCTTTCCAGAAGAGTTCCGGCATTTCTCAGCTTTCGCTCGGCGGTACATGCTGTTGTGTTTAAACGATAAAAAACGCTTGTATTAAAACCATATTAAGCTAGAGAATGAAACTAAGGTTGCTCTGATCAATTGGGAAGGTTTGCAGACCGGTTGAACAGTCACACTATCAGGAGGATTTGAGAAGCCTTAGATGATTTTAGAGATGAGCAACGTTTTGTTTTGGTCATGGAAGCTTCGTCAGACTAAGCTAGAGGTTTACCAGCGTAGCCAAGTTTTAAGTTAACCAGAACACTGATAGGTAAGATCTCTTGCAATCGGCACACATAATCAACCTCGAATATCCTTTAAAGCGTCTTGCAGATTAGTGGGGTGCCTAAATCTTACGGTTGATGGGTTCGGGGAATCATCATATTCGGGTTTATTTTCGATTTTCCGGTTCAAAGGGTTATAATTCCTCTTCGGAGCAGCTGGTAAATTTTGTTGTTCCCTGTAGGCTTGTGAGTACTACGACAGTTTGGTTGGAGGGGTGAGATTACGTGTAATTTTGCCAGCTCGGTGTGTGCACTTCAGATCTACTCTAATTCTGTTGATGACTCTATGCTGATAACTATACACCAGCACGTGTTAGATCGACTGATCAGGAGCGTTCCCCACATGCTTGCCAACTCTACGTCTTCCACTCTATTCACACTGATATGCTTGGCGATTTCTACCTCATCGGCCACTGGTCTCCGTGGCGTTAATCGTAGTCACCGCCTGAAAACTTCAGCATTTTCCAGATCCATCTTGTGTCACGCCGTTAACTAGCCCTTCAGTAACGTTGGATCTTTTTCTGGTTTCTTGGTGACCTGTTCATTCTTCTCTTGTGCTCACCGACTCTGGTGTGAATTCTTTGTCCGTCTGTCCCATATAACCCTTAGTGTAGTGGTTGCATTTAGATTTGTAGACATATTCCATGGTATCCGCCACCACAAAGTCTTCTTTACTTCAGTTTGGGCTGCTACCCGACTAACTACTTCTGTACACAGGATGCTTACTTGACTAAGCATGGATGCGGCAATAACATAGAAAACCAACTTACGATGAGAAGACAAACAGTTCAAAATGTCAGTTGGCTTCTGGTACCCCGTGGCTTTCAGCTTCCCACCAAACTTATGTGTCATAGAAGAAGGGTATGGTGTAAGAAACTGACCTTATCTCCATGCTACATTTGATGCGACTATTTAGTGCATTCAGACAGTTGTAAAATTCACAGACCTTCTCTCATTTAATCACAAAATTTCACCTATATGTGTGTACATACCTCCGGCAGGTATCGGAATCTGACTAAAGCTTTCTAGTCGAAACCTTCTATAAAATATCTGCCAAAATCGGAAGTATTGGAGAGACTGTTTTTGAACGTAGCCGACGTAGTTTGAAACGAAAGGAGCGAGATTCAGCAAATCTTTATCCCTTCCACTTCCTTATCTACGGTCATTTGTGTCCGTTCGGAAATTGTGTTGTCTTGGTTACCTCTATAGAAATCCCTTTCAATACGTTTGAATTCATGGGGAAACCCGCTGCTGTGTTGGCAAAGTCGTATGAATTTCTAATATTGGTACACGATTTCTCGATCGTCTGGTTGACTTGACAGCGGAGCCTCTGTTGCGTAGTAACACTAACTGCTGCGTCGGATGGAACTTCACTGCTTTAGGTCAAGAAAACTGGCGCAGGACAGTCAAGAACTAATAAGGGCTCCCTTGCAACGGTGTTTCGCACTTTTAGCTACTGTTCTTTTTGTTGTTCCAGAGCAGTAAAATCAGTACAAGCCCCCCCCCCCCTTGAAGAAACCCGCTGCTGTGTTGGCAAAGTCGTATGAATTTCTAATATTGGTACACGATTTCTCGATCGTCTGGTTGACTTGACAGCGGAGCCTCTGTTGCGTAGTAACACTAACTGCTGCGTCGGATGGAACTTCACTGCTTTAGGTCAAGAAAACTGGCGCAGGACAGTCAAGAACTAATAAGGGCTCCCTTGCAACGGTGTTTCGCACTTTTAGCTACTGTTCTTTTTGTTGTTCCAGAGCAGTAAAATCAGTACAAGCCCCCCCCCCTTTGAACCAATGAGAAAAGTAATGAACCAACTCAAAGGGAAAGCTGCGCTAACTGGAACTCGAACTCACGGAGATAACGTCGCGAGTGAAGAATCAGTATCAGTGCAAATGGGTAGCCAATATATTTGGAATTTCTGCAACGTCCTTAGGATCATTTCGGTTTTTGAGAGCGAAGCAGTGAGTCCCGAAAATGACTTAGTGTACAATGTCTGTCGCATGGGACAAACTGCTCATTTCTCCATGAGCGAAACTCTTGGCTTTTGGACGACTTCCAAGCAGAACACAAACCAGTCTTGTAATCCGTTATATTTTCTTCTCCGTGGGCAAGTGACAGATGATTTTGTTCCTTCGCTATGAAACCACCTGCATCCTTTCAGGGAAAATAAATGAAGTGATCGGAATATACTCTATTGTAATCTAAGCTGCTATGCTATGAGTCCGAGCTGAATCCCCCTTGTGGTATATTTTTCAGTCGAGCATGCTGTACACAAATTGCCTCATGTTTCATTTTGAACGATATTCCAGGTTTTGCAGTATATTTTCATGGATGAAACTACCCACAAGTTTGGTGGAATCTCTTCGACAACCAATGACCGATTTTGCCCTTCTTGGGGATCATCATGAAGACACAGTAGTCAAGTTCCAATCAACGTTATGCTCAACCTGAACTCAAATTGGACGAAATTTGCGAACCACACTCATTCGCATACAACTTTGGTTTTGACGAGAGACTCAGCTGAATCCTAGCTAAATGGTTCGCTCACGATATTCTTTAAGTGAATGTGCTGCACAAGGACCACCTCATGTTTTTGCTGGGAAGATAATCAAGATGTCCCAGTCCACTGTCCAGACAAAACATGTTGCTCATAAGGTTGCTGAATGTCTTCTGTAGCTTACGATGGGGCTCATTATTGAGACGCGATCATCGAACTTCCATCGACCTATTACCTCATCTGAGCATCAAATTTTACGCGATCATTTATTTCGATCATTTATTTCAAAAAGAGTGAAACTGGTCATGATTTGTCTAAATGCTCCATCAGCCTTTTGAGTAATGTGTTCCGTCAAGAAAATACAGTTATCAGCTTATTTTGTGAACCAGGTTTTTGATTGGTTCTCCTGATAGTTACAACTAGTTAATTCTATTATCGACTTAAGAATAGACTCGATGAACGCCGTCTGTCTTTTAAGACTTCACAATCAGGCGAGCATTCAAACACAATGCAGCTGAGTTTGAATATGTGTGCACCTCAGCTTTTCGGAACATACAAACTAAGTGAAAACCAGTCGTGTTTTCTATTATCTAGATGGCCGTCACTATTGGCCTAACCAATTTATGTACTTTATTTTCACCAGTGTAGGGCTGTAGACCAGGTGACATGTTTGACGTCCTTAACACTCGGCCACTGATACAAGTTGACTCCTTTGGCATCCCGTCTTATCAACGTACTTGAAGTATTATGGTTCAGCTTTGTTGTTTATCTTTAATAAAAAAACTGCATAGTTAAGCAAATACACCATGAATTCATGAATTTTCCCTCAAACTTTAATGGCTAGTTAAACGTGGAATTGAACGGATGAAAACATGTCAGAAACGTCGTAAGACGATTTGGAATACAGTGAATCAGTCCTGCAATGGACCGATTTATGGTCATTCGAATAGCTCAGTTATGAATTTCGATAGCAGCTAAGCCACAGTAGAATCAGGAGAAAAGTAGTGTATTATCAAAGACTTGCAATTTATTTAAGACCACGAGAATCGTGTTTATCATTTCAGGAATTTCGCATGCTTAGTGTTTGATGGATCCTTACTGAAATATTTAAATCTAACAGAAATCGGTGCCCTTTACATTTCAACTAAGATATGTAGGTGCAAACTGTATCAGCGGTAGTTGATATTCCGAATAAGCATCGAGGAAAATGAAGTAATTTCACTGGGACGAATAGTGGACAGTATCGCAACTCGATTCGCACTTCGGCTCATATGTGCACCATCATGCGCGCCCTCAAGGTGAACTCTGGGAATCTGCAGCTTTGTTGATTCGCCCCCCCCCCGGGAAACCTTCAGAGCGATTTATAGCTACCCCCCCCCCGGGAAACCTTCAGAGCGATTTATAGCTACAAGACCGAGTGTATTTTTTTAGAACCATTCCATACGGTAATGTGTGTGCTGCTGGACACGAATTGAACAGTCTGACTGCTTATCTGTCAGCCTCATATGGAAGAAGCTTTTGCATTCATTTTAGTTGGTCTGTGATTCAGAATACTTGTCAAAAGAGGAATTACCAAACGGACGCAGCCAATCAGCTGCTTTAGTCAAATACAGAGGATCTTTCTGGCTGGATCAGAACTCAGCTCCGGAAGAACGGCGTCTGATAGCCTCCCATGAAAAGCTTGTCATTTCAAAGGTGATCAGACCACGTATTTTGTGATTATCGCACGAAACAATCCTTTATTGATTCCATCCGGTGTTCAGCGAGTCATTGTCAAGGCATATATAGAGCCACAATATTGCTCAGGATCAAGGAGTGACCGGCCATGATAAATGGACAAGTAGATTTGCTGTAAAACAGCGTCCTTGTTATCGATAAAAACTTAGCTTGAATCTTCCTGGGCTTCAAGAAGCACGATAGAAAAGACCGACTGACCTTAAAAATGCTGAATTTCTCATCTAATTTAGGCGGATCAAAGTCAAGATAACCGTCACGGGTAAAAACAGGCACCGATAATATTTTCTGACTGCCGTACAACAACTAGGTCTATTTTAGAAGATTAAGGTAGAGTTATGGCAGTAGTAAACAGAACGGAACCTGATCATCATCCCCAGTAATCATTCGTAGGTCCATATCAATCCAAAGGCTCACTCTGACACCAGTTAACCACATGGCCTATTAGATTTTCAGCCGAACACAAACATCGTCCCTGAGACCCAACTCTGTGAGCCGTGCCACATCAAAAATAGCAATACCTGCCGTAAATTTCAAATACATTTCCAAGTAAAGAGTCGTTCCCTAAACAGTCTGAAACTTGTATAATGGGCATGAAAACAGACCTCTCCTTCAATAGCTGATGACTCAGCATGCATTGCACACGAATAAGTCACCACAATTTATGTTTATTACTGTTCTTCTCAGATGAATTCCGATGAACAGGAACAGACCAAAAGTGTGGAGGGACCTCCCTTAATAGGGAAATTTTGTAATTAGTTCCAGCTGAAAAGTAAGGTTCTCGAGGTCTGTGTAGAAGTGCCTCGTCTTCGAAATATATTCTGTTTGGAGGATTACTATGCCTTGTTAGGAACTGGGTGCAATCCTTTGATATCACAGGTACCCCCCAAAACAGCCTTCAGATCCTCTGTCCACAAAAGCCATGTCGCAGACAACGAAGCAACAAACTCATACCTTCGTCCCATAGACGTAACCAAAAATAGCGCTATAGGATGAATTTGTCTCGCATTACTGAGAATTGTGCATTGATGCTGATAAACAATTTCAAACGGGTTAGTACAAAATAACAGTATGTAAAACTCACCACAGCCTTTAGAACTTCTTAACTTGCGATGGAATTTACACACTTTGTAATTGCAAAGTACATTTTGGTGGTGATGAGTTTAGCTAGTAGAGCTTCGATCTCCTGTCTCCTCGCACGGATAGGAGCACTATAATCCTCATGCTAGTGTCCAACAGGATTTCTAGTGGCAACATTCACAACACTAGAATTTTGAACTTCTTTGTGTGTTTGCCGCAGTCTTGTTAGGCATCACAGTTTATGGAGACGCTTTTGAAGTTCATCCAGCCTACCCTCGCACTTAGCGAAGTTTATAGAGAATAGGAACATGCCATATTTGTGGTCTATCGAGCAGACCTACTTAGAAGTACTGATCTATTGACAAAATTAAAAAAAATGCGTAAAATTCAGGGAAATGTATCACCATTTAATGGAGCAGAAAGGTTTTGTGAGGACAACTTTGAAATGCAGAAGATCGGACACGGGTCAGAATTTTACATACCGCTTTAAGATGATGAAAAGCAATGATGTCAGAAATCCAACGGCTCATAAAATTGTAATAATTACTTTGTAGTTTGTAGTTTGATGCCTTATGAAGATGTTAGAAACAAAATGGGCAAATACAAGAACAAAGATAGTCACTTGATACCATCTTGCCACCGAAGTGGTCAGATTCATCTGGTGGACTTATGCTCTCTTTTAGACCGGTGCCGTCTGTTGAAACCGGGCTTTGGATTTTCAGAAGAACCATCTTATTCTCTGAAGTAATGGCAGAGATATTTATAAGGCGTTCTTTGTAGGACGACTGTTGCTTGGGGAAAGCTCGTTTTGTGGATAACGTCGAATGTCATCGACATGGTTTGATGTTTCATCAAAAAGAGTGTTTGAAAACTCACTGACAGTCCATTCTGTCATTCGACACATCCAGTCCCTTCCAACGTCTACCACATAGCTAGTATAAACGAACTATTTTACGAAGAGCAGAACGTTACACCTAATGAAATTTACCCTCAACGTCATAAAGTCATCCCCCAAACAAAATCCAATACGGTTTTAGGAGAAAATCGGTTTCAGAGTAGATAGGCAGTTTTCTATGCATGAGCGGGGCTTTAGCCTCGATGAAGTTCAAATTATTTCGGCTTACAACTAATGTGCTCGTTGAAACATATCACTGTTGAGTAACAGACTCGAAAACTGAATGAACTTTGCAGATTGACCTTCGAAAGCTTAAAGAGAATAAACGCCAATGCTAGAGGTGATCCAAAATCTCGTCAAAACAGCATGAAGGAACCAGTTCTTTGCTGAGTACTGACATCTGTCTCAACCACTTTGTGAACTTTTCCAACATGGTTCGATCATTCCGTGAGGGAAAAGAGGTCTCTAGCTGCATCTAGAAGTTACTATGTGACGTTCGTTATCTCTAGCAGCTACAAGACAAACGTCTTATTGCTGCCTTTTTCGAAAAGGCTATACAACCGCAGAAAGGAGTGGCTATAACTTGCAAGTTTCACTGATTGAAAGTATAATCACCATTAAGGTATGGACAATGATTACTGCTCGACTCGAATCCACTATAATGAGGGTACAATTGTAGGCTATGCCACGTTATTCTCACGTAGGACATGATATGCCCATGGATGCGATTTGCCTAAGCTACGGAATAAGATCACTAGAACACATTTGGCTTCAGGAGAAGCATACAGCTATTGTAACAAGAAGACAAACGACTGAAAAACTTATTCTGACGTGTTTCAGTTTTTCTGGGTGGTCGTTTATACACCTCCTGAGTTGGCAATGCATGGTTCGCTGCGAATGTGGGATGGACATTCATCTGCGTAACCCGGTTCCCGGGGTCAACCGTTCCCATTCCGGAATTCATGAGAAGCTCTCTGTTTCTACCAGTTGCTGGATTGTGTGACCGTGAGCCAGTTATCGGTTTCCTGTTATTTTAAGTTGGCCAAGTTGGTTTCTGTTCGCTGTCCGAGTAACATCTCCATTCCGTTCCTTTTGGGCGGAATTCTGAATCCTGATAACTGTTAATCTCACGTGCTGTTCCTATACTGGCATCGTTAACGCTTACATTTCCATCATTCCATTATTTCAGATTTAAGCAACGACTAGGAAAAAGGTGATCATAGGGATGGAAATATTTTCGACACAGCTGTCAGAGAAAATCTATGACTTGTTCGCAACTCATTTGTTTTTTGTCAGTATTATGAATATTACAAGCTCAATACCTGTATTAATTAAATTAACAAGATTTGTCTCAGGATAACATTCAGTACTTCAGGTTTAGGTCGGTCCGAAGGAAAAAATGAGTGTTGCCAGTCCTAGAGGCGTTTTCAGTGTCTTTTCGACGTGGTAATACAGATTGTCGAAAAACCTTAAGCTCATGAGAGTGTAAAGGAGGCCGGAAGACCAACATTGTGACGGAGTAGTCCATTCTAATGGAGATTTTATCCTGTAGGTGAAGCTAATCTACGTTGAAAAGCTGAGAAGCACTGTACAGCTGTTTCTTCTCAGTGAGAATCACCAGCAGTGTGCATTTCACGAAGCTCCATACAGTCCATCCTGCTACCTCTAGGATGATAGTTTGAACATTTAACGGTTGGGTTACGGACGACTGTTATCACAGTTCCTCTAGAAACAACTTTGAGAAGCTTTTAAAAGGTAGAACCACTAGCCGAAGCACTGTCAGCTGTTTCTTCTCAGTGAGAATCACCAGCAGTGTGCATTTCACGAAGCTCCATACAGTCCATCCTGCTACCTCTAGGATGATAGTTTGAACATTTAACGGTTGGGTTACGGACGACTGTTATCACAGTTCCTCTAGAAACAACTTTGAGAAGCTTTTAAAAGGTAGAACCACTAGCCAAAAGATCTCGCTCTGGAAACGCACTAGACTTTCTCGAGATGCACACTATCGTTGACTCACAATAATGATGAAACAGCTGTAAAGTGAGCCTCGGGATTTCAGCATAAATTGGCTTCGGTTGCAGAACGATTTCAAGTGAGATTCCAAAATCTCCTTCCTCACATAACTGATATCAGCCGAGGCCACACCGTGATTTGACTGACCCGCATTACGCTTTTTAGGTTCTGATAGAATTTTAAGCTGTTCACATGTGCGTAATTGTGGTATTTTCATCCTAGCGATCACTCACGTCCCCATTCATCCTTACATGTCATGTGCTGTCATGACCCTATTACCACTGGAATGTGCTGGAATATGACCTTCCAATTGGTATTACTCCAAGCGGAGGGAGGCCACGAGGCACGCTTTACTCAGGAGTATTATTTCGATCCATTCATGTTAGCTGATGCCGTGGGTACATTTTGTTAACAGGAGTGACCTCATGCGTAGGTATGCAGGACAATAGTTTACTACTGACGTTCACCAGGTTACAGTCTGTTATACTTTGAAAGAACTGGCCACCATCTAAGTTCACTCATTACCCTAGTATAAAACCAGGGATAACGTCCATTACAGTGATTTTGTGGTTACTGCGGCAAATAAGTTAATTTTATACGAAGCGCTGCTGTGTTCCGTGAAGCGAACAGCGCAGCTGTCATTCATGACCAGTTAAAGCGTAGCTTTAACTTTGATGAAACTTTGATGAAAATTTAGCTTCACTGGGAACACGGTGTATTGATCTCCAAAACCGTTAGCTGTTACGAGAAGCTTTAGTTCAATGACTATCACAGTCAGATTCAGTGGCCCATTGGGTTTAATGAATACTGGACCTGAAAGACGCATACCCATGAAATGGTGCAAAGATATAGGTTGAACCAGTGTACATTTCGGACGGTACAACTGTAGTTGTTCGGCTGTGCCGAACATTTTAAAGTTTTTCGTGTCTATTAATTGTGATTGCCCATCGTCAGGAAACATACGCACATAAATAAACTTCGTTTTCACTAAAGTATTCTCAAGCTAAAAAAATGCCCTCAACTTTTGTTAGAAAGGTTCCTAACAGTTGGTAAATTTTCTTTTCTTGTGTACGTTATCAGAGCCAGGTTCAGTAAGCAGGTTCGCTGCCCAGGCTTTTGTAACTTTATTCTCTAATTCCGCTCACTCAACAACTTTAGAAAGCTGTGTTCTTTTCCATGAGAAACAATCGAAGAATAACGGTAGTTGGAGAAGATTTTGTCCTGTGAGTGAAACCAATCTGTGCTGAAAATCCAAGAAGCACTGTACATCTGTCTCAACCTTGTTGGGATTCATCAGCAGTGCGCATCTCACGAAACTCCGAAGAGTCTCGAATTCGCGACCATCCGGAGAGTAGTTTGAACACTTGAAAGAACCCAAATCCCCTCACACTAGTAAGTAGAACATAAGTTTGACAGAAACCCGGGACTGCGCCTACCTCATGAGCCCCAAAAAGGGCGAAACCGGTCGTGGTCTGTCGACGGATTTTCAGCAACCTTATGAGTAGTACATTACAAAGATATAACAACAGAGTAGCTTGAACAAACTAATGTTCTAGAGAAGGACAAAAACTCCTTTGAGTCATTTTCTCGCATATTGCTGCATCCCGATTAAGCAATGAAAAGCACGGCCCGTTTCCACACCTAAAGTATATCAGCTCTTGCTTTTGTTGATTAGATACTCAGAGCCTTCTAGCTGCTACCTGTACCCACGCCATTAACGACAGTCATATGTCGCAGCATCGCATGACAGCGCAATAGAATATTGGACCTGGTGGTTGTGGCAAAGCACTCGCGAGAAGTTAAACTTTTCCGTCTTGTAGATTCTAAATGTTAACTTTGGAAAAGTGTAGTATTCCAGTTGAAAGTTAGGTTCCGCGAATTGAAAAGTTATGCCGTTTTTAAAGCGGCCGAATTTTTGTTACTCATGCTCAGCTATAAGAAAGGTATTTCGATGAAATTTAGGAACGGTTAATTATTTTCCGAAAATCAGCCTG
Organism: Opisthorchis viverrini; assembly: GCF_000715545.1. Taxonomy (NCBI): domain Eukaryota; kingdom Metazoa; phylum Platyhelminthes; class Trematoda; order Opisthorchiida; family Opisthorchiidae; genus Opisthorchis; species Opisthorchis viverrini. Next base: position 550,071 of record NW_008751743.1, read on the forward strand.
ATTGGTGAAAAAAACACATCAGACATTTCGCACTATATAACCTACAAAATCATCCCAACATATTTTTGTCACAGAATTTCGTCTCTACGTTGTATTTCGGTACGTGTCGCGTGATGAGCTTGGTGAACGGTTGTTGAGTGCAACCGTACGCACTGGGACCGCGTGTGTTACTGTTATATCTGCTGATTCGCCAATCTGAGGTATCTGCTGCTGACCCGCTCAAGCGCCTGGTGTCGGAGAGAAAAGACTCACGGAAGGGAACACAATAGTTATGTTCCAACAAAGTGGGTGCGAGAGCGTGAGTACGTGCGAGTGCGAAAAGTACAGCGGCCTCAAGCTTTTTATTGGAAAGACACTGTCTGAACTTGGTCCGATGCTGACGCACACGATCTGGCTGCGACGTGCTGCATATCGCGGGGGCGTTGTCTGACCTTGATCCATTCTGACTCGCGCTGTCTGGGTTTGATACAAGGCTGTGAGTCTCGGTAGATTGGTTGGTGGTTGCTTTCAGGAAGCTGAACTTCCTGATAATTAGGTTCACTTTTGTACTTGTTTCATCGGCGACCCAGTATAGATTATGAAGCTTCGTTTGACTGCGAAAGACAACAAATACTCCCAACTATTGCTGAGAAATATCTAACGGTAATGATATCATGCTCGTTTATAAGTTGAGCGAATGATTTGGAGTACGCTATCAGAAACTTCCAGCTTGAGATCCTTTGAGATCTAACTGGTTGTTGAAATAAGAAAACTAGTGAAGTTGTTAGTCAGTTATACCACGCCATATTACATCAGTCTAAGCAAGACTGAATGGGAGAGTTGGACAAGCACGTCCAAAATGGAAAACAAGCCCTAAAAGGACACTCTATCCGTCATAAAAGACGTTTTTGCTCAACTACCCCTAAATCAACACCACATTATTGTCACTATTCGACAAAGCGACAGCTTCACTACAGTGGTTAATCATCTTGGAGTGATAGTTGAAAGCTACGAACCTTATAGACAGAAGCACCTTGAAGTGGAAGATTAAGGAACCAAACCCGATAAAAATAATTCGGAATTTCCCAACCCACCAATCCCAAGATTTAGACAAACACACTAACCAACAACCCCCTTTAACTGACATTCAATACTGATCTAGTGTGACGATTGGTTCTTCGTCTCTCTTGAAACCTGGCCAAATCGGTGCTCTGTTCAGTTGGCCTGATGAAACTTTTGTTTCAGATGCAGAAACGTTGCCCAGTTAGAAACCGCCGATTGTTTACCAGGCATTTCTGAAACGATGGCAACAGCAGGATTTTGTCATAGTGACCTTGAGTAGAGATGTTTGCTTGGCTGTTGTTACGAAAGTGCACGTGGCACTGAAGAACACCCACACCTAAATTAACAGACGATTCATCCGCGTATCGTTTCCACGTAGACGTCCGGTTCATTTTTATGAGACGACAGTACCGACAAAATCTACGTGTAATGTAAAGGTCTAGCAAGCTAGATTGGAAAGTTTAATTGATGGACCAAAATGACCCGTGTGTAGCTGCAGAACCTGCTTGGTTTGCTCGATCGGCTGGTTGGCTGGTGAATCACGTTGACTCTGGTGGCACCTATCGATGAGCTGGGTCTTTAAATTTACCATGATGTGACCTCGAATTGGTCAATCCAAATTATGAGCACTTGTATGATCTGGTTAGATTATCATGCGGTCAGCTCGCAGAAAAACGATCTTGTCTCTATCTCACGCATACGCACGCCATAAAACGTGATTTGAAATGACACATTGAGCTCCGCTGTATGACCGAAGCACTCTTCTGTGTAAAAGTGCGGTAAGTTTCAAAGGGTAAAAATCTTTCGAACCGTGACGAATCTACTAGTGCATACCGTGTACACTTTTGGAAGATACTTTATCCAGCGGTTTCCAATAGTAGCATCTGATGAAAGCGACGTTGAAAACGTCACATGGTACTACTTCATTATAACTACCCTGAAAGCTGCAAATCCATCATTAATTCACATTATCTTTCCTTGTTGCGCAAGTTGGGGTAACCACCACTAGTCACAAATGATCTTAACTTTTCGCGATTCTCAAGAAGAACCCGTGAGTTACATCCCCTTGTGCTTGAAGCCTTTACAAGTGATAACTGTATACACTGAGTAAGGAAAAACATACACTTATTCCGGTATACGTCTTGTCTACAATGTTATTTTTGCGCCATTATTTTCATTCTGTTTTTCAATTGCGGCATACATTTTTCCAGTGTTACTGCCAGTAAAAACGTTGTGTTTATAAGGCCGAGGTTGAACTTATACCTATGAACGGTTTCACCCTCCTTGGGCTCATTAGGTAGGCCTATCGTCGGCGGCAGTGAAGTGACAATCGAACCAGTACATGCTCCTCATCCAGTCATATTTATCGTCCCACTGGAACAAGATCGACCCTGGGGTTTCTCATTGCTTTATCGGCCGAACTGCAATTTTGAACGTGCTTGCAGCTGTGGAAAGAACTCATACAAATACGTTCCATTGTTTGCATGGTTCTTTGACCTTTTCTATCATACTGAGTTCATCCCATAATCAGTTTGTATACTCCAAACTTTCGTTGGACCACAATGAGACCGGGGAATTCATGCGAAAAGTTATTCAGCGCGCTCATATATGAAGTACTTTGGAATCACGGTGACACAAAATTGTCTTCACCAAATCAAGCGGCAAATCAGTGAATACTAAGTCACAAAGCAGCGATACACTTTTGCAATTGTATTCAATGACACAGGTCACTCGCAGTCAAGATACAGCTCACGTCACGCAATCTGTGCTGCAAAATTCAACGGATTTCTCGAGACATCAGAACCCGTATAATGATCTTCTACCTACTGTACGGCGCTCCGTGTTTTGGAAGACACTATCTAGTTCAAATGCTTATCTCTTGTGACTACAGCCGCCGTTGTGACTTAATTCGTAACCCTAGTGACCCGTAATCAACCCAACGTCTAGTCTATTCGGTATGGCATCAAACGAAGTACCAGCTGATTTTCATCGAAATCCTCAAGGAACTAGTTTGATGAATACGCGCACATATAACTGCTTCACTTCGTTGCCTTCGGTCGTTTTATGGCACTGCAAACTGCGCCTTTTGGTCGATGTTCTATTAGATCTGGTTGATTAGGCTGAAATAGAGGAGGATTTTGATGTTTTGTTCGAAGTAATGGTGTTGAAACATGGGAATGGCGCATAATGGGGTGTTAGTTAACTGAAAGGCAACTGTTCATCATAGTCGTACCAGAATGAAAACTTGACTTGCTAGGCAACGACCTTTATAAGCAGGTGGAGTGTTTGCAAACCATAGAAATGACATCCGCGCTGTGTGCTCACGGACTTGCATACACGCATGCTCACCTTTGCATGAACGGATGTCATCACTAACACCAACTACTCTTAAAATGGGGTGAAATCTCACCGATTAGCCGGGGTGTTCTAGAATTTCTGTTACTCTGATCGTTTCATTAAAACGCATTCGTTTTCGGTCTTTATATGTTTGATATCAAAAGCGTGAAATTCAGATAAGAACGGAATTGCCTGTGTAGCACCTGTTGACCAAATGTCCAAACAAATGATCTATTTGCGATACACCAAAAAACTCGATATTCTGTTTCATAGGACAACAGGCTGAAGTTCATTCATTCATTTTAAGTTTAGAAATCAGCAAAACGGCCAATCCTAAAGAGAGTCGAACTCACAATCGCAGAAGTGTTTGCAAAACAACTGCCCAGGCCTAAGAGGGCCGTTAACATCGCTATTTTGAGTAGATGGTTGTTGTTACATCAATTTCTCCGACCACGTTCTCACAGTTCAAATATATTTGCTTGTGAGGTCTGGAATACTTGGCGCTGATAAGACTGAAAGACTAACCGTCGGTTTTGTCAGTGAGCTGAGCAGTGTACTGGCTATTACTTCATTACCAATCTCGGTAATGTTACCCGGAGAGTCATTTTGAAAAGAAACGGTTCTCTGCATGCTCGAGGACCAGTAAGTTAGACATACTGCTCAATTTTAAGATAGATAGGGTGACGTTTTGGAAATTTTGGGGGGAATTTCGACCATATCGTAATTTAATGAGGAACCTCCCCCACTTGGCTACCTAACCAGAATGTGCTGATGGAGTCAGTGTTTAAGAACTTCGCGTAGCGTACGCGGTTATGTTTGCTTCAAATCAGTAGTGTTCAACAAACTGAGATTGCTTTTGAATTCGCTAGAGATAAAGCTGCTCCAGGAATGTGAGTGGAATCAAAAACACAATGGGATGAAGTGAATACAATTACTGCATATTCTTTGAGTCTCCCAGCTACATACACAACTAACATTGGACGGGCGATGGGCAATAAATTAGGCACTAAACCCGAAAAGTTCAGAACATAGTGGAGTAAAATAAACGAACCCAGTTCGCGTGAGAAACTCACGCAGGCAGCGAAAATATTTCTCGGGAACCAAGTCGAACCAAGAATAATCCGGACTAACCAGATTGTGTTTTTGGCCGAGTCTGTATGATGATCAAAGATTCAGAAAGCAACCGTAAGACGTGACTATTCTGCCAAACATGTATATGGAGCACATTTTATTCGCAGACTGCAGTGCAGGGGATGTTGCCCACAAACAATCTCAAAAGTACTTTAGCTCCATATAGCCTGTAACTTGTGGAAATGCGTTCCGGAATCCTTAAGGATGACCTACGCTGAGTCTGTCCTTACTGCTTGTTTTGGTGAGCACATTTGAAGGAGTGAATAAAGGCTAGCTGAGCTCGCATAAGCCAGACTTTTACGGTTGGAGGGATAACAAATGATGCAACACCCTAGTAATCCGCCCTATGTGAAGTTGGAAACATCTGTCGTTCTTGTTACCCTTGAATGGCACCGTAGAAATTTACTTCACTACAGTAACCTGAAGGATTTTCTCCTGGGTGAATTCTCCTGATAAATTTCAATATTATGGCTCGCGGTATTTTACGAGGACGGAAATATCTTTTCCTTGTATCTCCACCCTTCAATCTGATTAAGCTTTCCTCCCAGGTGAAATGTCTATTTGCTAACCTGTCGTGATGTGCACAGTTGACTTATTTGTGCCTCCAAAGCCATTAGTATGCACACTACTAAGTTAAAATCAAATAGGTCGATCATTATCGATATGAACGTAGAATCTGACGGTATCTTTCGGCGAGGATTTGAATAGATTTGAAAGCATAACTGACCTTTGTATAACCCGGCTACTTCGTTTAAAGTCAACTTCGACCTTGTAAGCGGCGACAGCTCTTACTTACGAGGTTAGAGACCTGCCTAAGGAAGTCCTTAATATGCTTCATCCGATAAACGTTGATTCGAAATTTTGTTTCCTGTCGCCTAGTTGAATTTCTTCGTTCGAAATCATGTTGTGACAACCCGCTCAACGTCCATGGCTTGGCTAAATGTATTTTGACACGTTGCCAAATTATAAAGTGTTTCACTGATCAATTTAACAAAGGTATCAGCTGCGTCCGGATGTGGGAAAATCTGAGCAGTTAAGTTAAAGTCAATGAGGCTTGAGCGCTCTAAATAAATCAAAATTTATATTTAAAAATCGCCAGCATTCGTGATATTTCGGCTCTATCTTGGCCAGGCAGAAAACCATGCGGTTTGCGTTGTAGTCTGGAAAAAACTTGAGGAATTTTAGCCTCCGTGAAAACGTTTTTCTTATTTTTTTGCTTTGTTGTTCATATCTGGCTGCAACTAGCACCATGAATGCATTAAATTTTATAGTTTTCCTCTGGATTCGAAAAATATGAATGCAACTTTTAAACCTAATACTGATCAGTTTCACAGTGAAATATAGAAAGATGTAACTGAGTGCATGGATGCAAATAGAAGTGTTCATTTCAAACTCTTTCAGACTGAAGCTCTTGATCTCTCAATACATCAGTCAGTGTACCCAGGGCCCGCAGCCGACAAACCGGCTAGTTCGGCCACAAGAAGTTTGAAGAAGGCAAGCAAAGAAACAGAAAATTTATACACTGTTTTTCAAATTACAACTAGCGTCGTGCCAAGAATACAAAACCCCGCTTATGTCTTTTGCGCACAAGAAGACTTGTGTATGACTGCGCAGTGTCTAGATCCATAAATGAGTGTTTAGGCACCGGCTGTATGCACATCTGAAGTTTTTCAACTCTTCTGCCAACACAGTGTAAAGGCGTGCACTATTGATGGGGCAATATTATGTGGTCGCGCTGAAGCTCCGTCCAGTTGTGTAATAGTCAGTGAATATCCATGAGAATTCTAGAACACGAGGGAGAACGTTCACCTTGTAGAAAACCATGTGAATGTGGGACGTTTATTTTCCCGTTCAATAGTTTGTGACGGATTTATGCGTGTTTCGCGAGTATAGTCTTCGCTTATTCGGTTGTGCTCCCTAAATTACTGGAGAAATCAAACCATTTGTTAGTGGCTCCACATTGTGCAGCAACATTGCAGAATTTCTGGGGTGTACACGACAAAGATGACAGTGCACAACTTCGTGCGGACCTGTAAAACTCGCATCCGAAATTTTGAAGAAACACTTTGCCTTGATTTCTCTCGCCACTGCATTTTGGTGGCAACATCTTCAATCCGGCTTTTATTCTTTGAATCATAGAAATCACAACAAACGCCCCCACACTCAAAGGCTCAATCATCTGCAAAAATTTCCCCATTATTCATCTCTTTCCACAAAAATCCCAAAGGAATAGTTAACATGATGGACGACATACGTCACCGTGTCTCTTGATAGATCCGCTTCATTCATTTCAGTCTTGGCTTTTTTGGCTACAATGTACGGCATAATTACCTGACGCACTATCGGTATCGATACCGTGATGCAGTAGTGCAAGGCCCATTTGTTATCCTCAGTATGATCATTTTATATATCATCTATTAGAATTCTAGGCCTAGACAATGGCAAACAGTGCTTCAGTTGGTTGGGCGATCCCGCATCCTTTGAAGCATGATGGGACAGTTATGGGTGCTACTGGGTCACTTAGTGCGACACCACATTTGCAGCACCTGGCCATTGTGGTTTGTTCTCAAAAGAGACTATACTTGGGTCCACCTATGCCCAAACAACGGGAAAGAAATTGAAAGGAAAGTCCACTTTGAAAACTGATCCCCCAACAGTTGACCGTGCCTCCGTTGCCTCTTTCAATACGGTAGAAATACTTTTAAAAACTAAATAGTTCGGCGCTGTTCAGAAGGCATCAGCTGTGCGCGGCGCATTGGGAGTGAGATAGTAATGTCTTACTCTCCACATCCTTGGGCCGGGTGGGCTCTCTGCAGCCGACTATGTCAGACTATTAAGTCTCCAGCTCCGGGCAGCGTCCATAAAGCAAACCCTGCTTCATGCTTCTCAGCAGGGCAGACTTTCGATTCAGATGCCCAAGTTGAGTTACCTCAACCAAGCCTTCTTTCCCGGCTGGAACAACAGGGAAGCATCACTTACCCGCACATATCTTTGTCCACCGTTGACCCTCCCCAACCCCTTCCCATCACACAAATACACGTTGCTGGACCACTAAATTGTCATTTATCTGACCGGTGTGCTTTACGCACCCCACTGCTCATTTGGAACAAACAAAATAACACCTTGCCAAATCCGCGAGATCCGTTCTCCGCAAGGACTTACAATATACGTACTCTATGTCAATTAGCAAACAGGCACTGTTGTCCGAAGACTCGCTTGAAATCGTCTCCAAAACATGCAAACAAGATATAAACGTGGTTACGCATCCCAAAATAACAAGACCGAATCCATGACTTTCACATTTCTCTTTTCATGTGTCTGGTGATCCAAATGCGACGACCCGTGGCGTGAAATCAGCACTAAGCCTCATAGCTGAAGATGCTTTGCTTGGGTGGATCCCAGTGAACAGTCGTCTTTGCGCCATCCGTATCCAGCTCAATCAAGCTGGTGCCATTTTGCAGTGTCATGACATGCCACAAAGAACTGCACTTCTGACACTAAGAAAGACAACCTTATACAAAGCTATTTGGGCTCATTTATCGAGTAAAAAGCACTGACACTGCACTTGAGGGCGATCTGACTACCAATCTGTTCGTCTGAGGTCCTTGAAATCACCTCCAGACTGTCGATTCAAGTTGGTGCTCGTCGGACAGCAACTCTTCCAGTTGTGCGCTGAGCATCAACTATCTCTGTCCAAAACGAACTTTCAGAATAAACGTTTGCACCTTGTAACCTGCTGGCCAACAACTGCAAATCAACCGTGGGCTCAGTTGGATCATTTGTCCATCATCCGCCGGTGGAGAGCCACAGTTCAAGATTGCCATGGCTTGAACTGTTAACTTGATTCCAATCACGCCATGGTGTGTGAATGCCTGATGGTTCCCTCATCTTGAGGCCCTTGTAAGTCAGCAAGAAGAATGCTGATCCACCATTTTCGAAGAAATGCCGTAGCGCAACAATATCGATTTGAGCTAGCTCAACAACTTTCTGCAGTAAAACAATACTGCACTGGTGAAAGGAGGAAAGCTCTTTGCCGCGGAGTGGTTTATAATAAACACCAACTAAACAACTACAAACTGTTGGAAAGGAAGGTAAAACTCATATGCGCCTTGTCTTTTTTTTAATAACCGAATATCTGTCTTCTTCTCGAACGCGTCTTCTTGAACTTACCTGGGTATTCATGGACAATCACGTAACTTTAGACGAATGCTACACAGCAGATACACAAATTCCGTAATAAATCCCACCTTTCCTTAGATCAAGGTGAAGTTACGAGAAAACTACATACCACTCGCATGCTTCCTTAGTAGTATCCATTGTTACACACCTTCCCCCTTTAAAGGTCGCTTGCATGCCAGCGATTTCGAATTATCTCCGTTAAGTCAACCCCGGCAGCCGGTCTATGCTGCATCTCTTCGTATGAATCGTGCCACTTCCGAAGCTGAGTCCCATTTTTCCTTTTTATCTCCAACCGTCTTGATTTGTATAGGCGCTCCACTGGCGGTCTGTAACGATAAACGATCCTTGCCATCGACTGCCTAGCTTCCGCGACCAGAGTCCATTCCTTCCGGGATTATATTGGTCCCCCCGCTTAACCTTCGCACATACAAGGGATGGTCGTGCCCTTCTACTCGCTGTCTTCTGTCTAGTACTTTCCTCTCCTAGCTCCTTCGGAGGCAAGTGTGTTGCCGGCTACAGTCCGATTTATTGATCAACTGAATGGCGCATATATTGACCGGGCATCAGCATAAACGGAGACCTACCTGTGATTGACTGAATGGAAGCATGACGAGCTGGCACCACCATCACCTCTTTTGGCTGCCAGCCACTTCTTGATCGTTCGGTTAGAAAACTTGTTTGCGGGTGGTAGGGTGCCGTACTTAGCCGTCTGATGCCCAGCTTGTGCAAGCAAATCCTTAACTTTTTGCCTTCAGAGCAAGGCTCCTGACCGATTAGGATCGTTTTTAGCACCCCATTGTTGGCCACGATGTGATTCGTTACCACTCAGCTTATCGTTGTCGCCAGTTTATCTCTCACGGCTGTGCCTCGACCCACCGCTACAGGTGTTCTAACATTACCAAGATATATTGATTTCCACTGGTCGTCATCGGAAAGAGGTCCATGGTGTCAACAGATCATAACTCGCCGATTTCTGATGGAGGAATGGGATCCGTGGGATGGGTCGCCCCTCTCATACCCCTTTTCATCAGCTGGTACCGCTTACTGGACATCACACAATGGATAACCTCAATTATCATCCAGGTCTAGGCTATAACCTTCTGTAACACTGGATCCCACCGTTGGAGTTGCACCAACCTTCCGGGATCCAGATCGATGACGAGGCTATTGGCACCAATCATGATCCAGGGGGCCTCATCTTCTGGTCTTGACAGTCAATCAGCCAGGTTGTTCCCCTTCTCTGTCACGTGCCGGATCGTGAAGTCGTACTCATGCCACCGGGGTGCCCAGCGCGCGAGCTTTCCGCGAGGATCTCTGGTAGTCCCGATCGACGTTACACTCGTAACAAGCACATGAATTAAGCATAGCAAAATGTGGAAGGAGATACCCTAGCGGTGTTCAGTACTGTCTGTCCAACTTCTCCGATTCAACCACAAGACTACTGGATGTCTTCGAGATCGCTCTCCATGAGTGACACCAGGAAATCCATACCAACGAGTACTACGGCGCACGCAAATTCCTCCAACGCCAAATAGTGGAAAGCCTAAGGAAAGACCGAAAACCCTGAGAGACATCACAATCTTGGGAGATAGATAGGAATTTGACTGCCCAAAATGGCCGTGACCTACATCAGCGGATATGATCGCCTGGCCGTAGGAAATCAACGGTCAGTGAGGCGATAAGTGAAGAATGATTCAATAATAAACTCTCAAAAACGTTCACGGGAGAGATAAATCAAATGCTTCGGATGCATGTACCCACGCGATTCCATTGATTCCGATCGATCTGATTGGCTAATCCGAAAACGGACGCCTATATAATAACAGCCCCAAATTTATCAGCCTCAGGTGAAGTTCCCTCAAATAAATGGACACTTTCGAGAAAAATGATCTAGTTTTTCTGTAGATGGATAACCAATAGAAAGAACATAATAATGATAGTGACGATACAGTGCAATAGCCAGTTACCCGAGGACAACCGTTTTAGTCGGGTTTTGAATTTTTTTCGTTAAGAGCTGAACGAATATAATCCAGCTTCCAGTTGTGAAATTCTACCTGACGATCAATGAGTGCGCGGAGTTGTCTCCTTCTAAAAACGGCACTAAGCTGCGGAAATTCCCATATTTTCGGGATTATTTAAATAAAATACAGTTGTAATAATTTTCCTTTGTCTCCATAATGGGCTGTCCAGAGCTACTGTGCTTTTTTGATTTCCATAGTAAGTGGAGCAAGAAGCCAAAGGACCGATACAGAGTTGAACTACCGTCCAGCAAGACACAACATACTGTGACACGGATTAAAGAGTCGACTATTTCAAGCTGGTTGAATGTTCCGTTTGGTGTTGTTTTGAGCTCAGTGATTGCACCGCTGGTTTGAGTATATGAAATGGGTCTAAATTTCGATTCAATTGCGAGTCATTAAGCTGTCAGAAACTTCTCAGATGCAGGTTCAAACTGAATTTGGTCTTATGAATATGGTTCATCTGACGAATATTGCTATTCTCTCAGCTTGTTGTAATGCATTTTTCTAGGACAGAGTGGAACATCTAGTTAGCATAACGTCAGTTTGCCAGATACGCTAGTTGTTTACGGCTTCAGTGTGTAGAAAGTGCTCTTCTCCCGCATCACCTAGACTGAGCACGTGACTTATTCATCCAACGATGGTGAGCAAGTCAACCGCTTATCCATCACATTCTGTTAAGAGAGATTTAGCTTAAATTGGAGCATGTCCCTCTTTCGTGGTGTGTAGTAGAACGAAGTAGGTTATAGGTTCTACGTAACAAATTACTGAGGATTTTTAAAGGTCAGTGGACTAGTGAATAGCTATATCGAAGAGGGAATCTCAGTCGGATTTCCCGGACCACCCTCCACAAAGAGAGTGACCGAGTAGCTGGTGGATCCAGTGTTTCTCATAAGAAAACAGTTATCTTAGTCGGTTCAACAAACGGACCCAAAGTAAAAGAGCCCCCAACCCACTTACATTCGCAAAACACACAACGTGCATGTGCGAATTCACAATATCCCATTTGCCCATTAACGTGCTCTCAACTAGGATCACAATCAGCAGCATGTGTTAGACTGATCGTCCCTCAGATATAACACTACCTTTAAGATAATAACCTTATTTTTCTGTCTTATTCTACGGCTGGAGTAAAAGAATACTACACCTCAGGCGTTTATGTAGGACTTTCAGCAATAGTTCAGTCATTTTTACAGTTTTGCAGCTTTGAACCGGGCCAAACTTTTGATATGCTGAGCAAATGATCTTGGGTAACCAGTTTCTCATAGAAAATTCGATCCAGTTACTGGACCGCTAGGCCGGCACATGATGCGGTTCTTATTTGGAGGAAAATAATTCAGGCTGTTTTTTTCAGGTCGATCAATTTGGCATACCAGCCGATTCACATGCTTTTCCTTGAAATATGAAAAAGTGTGTCAACTTGTAACACAACAGTTAACAAACAAAAGGTGAGATAAATCTGAACAAATAGGAATTCCCAAAACTGGTAGATTGGATCGGCCTAGAGCTTGGTTGTGCACATCGATACAGATAACGTGTATAGACGTTTGGTTATTCCGGAAAAAACTGCGACGCATAGGATGGGAAGAAATCTACAGAAGGATGATGTTTGTTTGTTTTTCTTGCAGAAGTTCCGATATTCAGATTTCAACCCCGTAAACAACCGGTGACTTTGCAGGCCTGGCCTTGCGAAATGTTTTCCATCACTTTGAGCTATTCTCTGAGGGCGAGGGTCAAATTACTCTTCATTTCAATAGACCGTTCAGTCAACTCTGCCATTCGGAAGAGATGTTTAACCGCAATTTAGTGGCGCAAGGTCAACAACCGCCAAATCGATAACCAGTTTCACTGAAAAAGTAGTGCTTCTCCGAAAAATGATAGACAGAATTCTATACTAGACCACTCTATATTCGTGCATTCCTTCAGCTGCCACTACGTAACAAAATAAACTGCTTGTATCATCAGGCGCCCAGTAAATCTGCTTCAAGTACACCATCTAGTGTGGTTTCGAAAGGACTTGCCAGCTCCAAGCATTACTGTGTCTCGTTGCCTTGAAAACAGACCCTTAAGTAAATGCAAAAATCCGGTTTCAGAATCAACTACATGGTCCAGATAGAACAACCAAAGTCGATAACATAGAATTTATCGTTATCGACCTCCTCCAGACAAAAACTTCTCTGTCATCTGTATCCAAAATAAATACTTTCGCGAACCACACATGATGTGACTACGAATAGAAAATCTATACGTTTTCACCGAACCAAATACGACGATGCGACACGTATTAACCAAGTCGAATAAAACCAGGCCACAAAACAAGGAAACAGCCCAATCAGAAATGAGGAACAGGACTGTCGAACTGAAAGTGCGCAACAAAACCAACCAGAGGCAGTGAAATGAGCTCATGACGCAAATCAGATTCCAAGCTGACCAATCAACTTATGCATAGACCACGTGGGGAATAATTAAACACTAGAATTATTAGAAACTGTTTAGCAACTACATGAGCACATTTAGAAGGGGAGGGCTTTACCTACTCAATCCCGTATGGACGATATTACCTTGATTAACGATGAAACGTTTGCATTCCAACTGCCAAGCTTAGCGGATAGACCAACAACCAACCTGTTGACCAAATCGAATCCTGCTATTAATTTTTGATTGATCGTCCTGTATTAACTAATAGCTGAGCCCATTTTAAGATTTGCGTAGTACGACCACGTTGTCGCATTAATCAGAGAAAAAAGTGGCGAAAATGTTAGTTCTTCAACACCCCTTCTATGCATTTATAAGGATCTTTCATTTCAAGATGTTGCATTGTCCAAAACCATGGCCGCTGGATCACACACTGTTTCAAGGAAACAGAATAATTAGAAAGATGTTCTGAATTCAGTTAGTCAAACCTAATGACAAGGAGAATTCAAGTATTTTGTGACCATTAATTCTGAATTACCCGCCAAACCCCAAAACTGCAACCAAAAAGTTGCCCAGTGGGTTTCAAGCGTGGGTCACGCTACCTGACTGAGTGGCGGGTCAATCGATCCTCACAACCAGGATAGTTACTGGGTCGTCGTTCGATGAGTCGGGCACAGCAATCACATCGCTCAAGTGTGAACACGTTTCGCCTGTTCAGACGTAAAAATCCAGATACGTCCAACGTGCGTTGGTAGAGTAGTGGTTACACACTCGCCTTACATGTCAGATATCCGAGGTTCAAATCCCCGCACGACCGTTGGATAAGCACTACTGGTGAGCTCTAATAGGAGCGAAACTCGAGTCCAGTGCTTCCTTTTGGTGTGTACTCACCGGAATAGGCGACCGAGAGTGGTGTGACCATGAACAATTCTGAAGTAATTAAGTGTGAGTTAAGTGCTCCGAATATTCTTGCTAAATCTTGTTCGGGGCACCTGATGAAACGTCTATGCTCGTTAACTGCTATGGATTTAACCTCTAGCGGCCAGCATGTAGGTTCGTTCACTGTTTTACAGCACATGATTCGTGAAAGATAACTCGTGAGTTCATCACTGGGCGTGTCTCTCCTTTTCTGATGATCCACTGTTTTGTGTACTATCCTGCAGATACCGCACAGGGAGTAAACAAAATGGGTTGCATTTTCTGCCATTTAATGGCTTTGTCTCCGATATTTTGGACTCCTTAAAAATTGGTCCCCGAACAATGGCACACGAACCGTCTAGTACACAGAACAGATGGCTACCAAAGACCTATCCAGAAGAGATGCCTAATAGACTTCTTTTTCTAGCAGGCGTGAGCAGTGGGATTTTCACCGAAGTGAATCCCGACCACCCATTTATGGCTCTAGAGAGGCGGTTTGTGTTTCACATATCAAGAATCTACTTGCAGATTATGACAGATTTGGAGTCATTTTCGAAAAGGAGTAAGTTTTATTGGCACTACATCTTTTACTTTTCTGTTGCTCACAGATGACATCATCATCATCAGCTGTAATAACCGCGTACTTGTCGTACAGTGGTTGTAGCTGCCACAGTTTCGTTCGCCGATGATTCGGATACTCCCCAGGCTTAATTAAATGTTCACAAAAAAATTCTTCAAAAATCGGAAACATCTTCGAACGGCAAGAAAGAACCAAGGTTGCCCTACTTGTGTCTGGAAATAAAGTGACAGCAAATGGCATTCACTTTGCTCCGTCTTCCTCAGATCAGGTAAGAAGGATTTGGTAATGCGATTTCCCGTTGGCTGATCTTGAGTTTACCTGAACATATAATTTCGGAGTGTCAAAATGTTCTGAAAAGCGAGTCTAAACGGCTGGTTTCCTACCCCGTAAATCAATCGTCAGCCGGTTATTTGATGAGAAAGATTAAATCAAATGGTATTCAATAATTTGGTAGCAATTCTATCGCAAAGCTTCTCTGCTGTAGAGTTTTTAACCAAAAGACCGTCATATCACTGCCAAATGCTAACCAGGAGATCAATACGCTATATAAAAAATTCAGAGGACTATGGTTGCAAGGAGATTGCAGTATTCCGAATTACTTTCACTGATTTCAGAAGTAGAATGTTCGAAATTTATAAGTAACAACAATTAAATTACATCAAACGGAACGTCGCTTGGAGGACGGGGGTGGTTTGGATACAGTTGCAGGGTATTCAGACAGTTTAACGCAACAGCTTCTGTGCACAGGATTTGGGTCTGTGCTCTTATCAGAATCACTTTACAGAAAGTTCGGTTTGTGACTGCGTGAAATTCTGGTGGAAATATCGGAACGGTTAGCCAGTGGCCCTGTCTCAGAGATAGGTTTGGCAGTCGATGACCTCCTACCTGTTGATGGCGCCGACTAGTTGAGTCTCCAGTACAATAACAAGCGATCTGCAATATGTTCCAGAATTCTTTAAAGAAGTTATTGATAAGCTCTACTCATAAAGGTTTCATCTCAACCGCAAGGGAACTTCAAAGTGGCCTGAAAGGCAGAATGAACAGACAAACTTTGTCCCTCGGGTGGTCGAGATCAGACAGAACTGACCTGTCCTGTTAGTACGGTACATAAATCGATGTTTTTTAGATATGGTCGTTCGTTGGTTGTGAGCACGTCTTCTCTCCGTCTCCTTCTTCCCGGTGACCGGCTTAGTTGGAGGGTTTGTTTGTCATGTCAGTGAATGGCGTACAACGGAGGAGTGCTAAGCACCCTGTCCCGCGGGGCTAAAGTAGGCTACACAATGGACTAGCCACCAAATGAAGTTCCAATGAAAAAGGTGCTGTGAAGCAACAACTACCCAAAAACTCATAAATAAATAGTCGAATTTGATTGGGTAACCCTGATATGTGCAAGCAATATGAGTTCCTGAGGCAGCATTTAACTATCCAGGAAAACCACACTGCATCTATCGACTCCGCTAAATTGAGGTTGACCAAAGGACACAACACAGAAAACAGGATTTATTGACAATGCTTCTGGTTCCACTCAGTTCGAAATTTGGAAGGCATTTAAGTTTTCAGCTCAAGACAAAATGAGTGTAATTTAAAATAAGTTATGAATACTTTGACCTTAAAAACCTGCTTTAAAAGAAACACGGATTCGTTTCTGGACACTGTTTACAACGAACATATTAGCGCAGTAACACAACCGAATGGTCTATTACGGTGAAGCTTTAGCAGCCCGACTTGTTTTCGGTGAGTTCAGTACGTTTTGATAGATACCATAGACACCATTTGGTTTTTCATAAGAGTACACTGAGTAAGTCAGCTCTCCTGCAGCTGTACCGTTTTTCAAACTGTTATTTTCCGCTAACGAGGGACCATGAAATCAACCTGCTTTGTAAGCGTTCTTTGAAATTACATTCTAATTTTTCTTTGGCTTCAAAATGTAATAAATAAGATGGGTCAAGCAAATGCCTGATGGATTCGGATCCAACGCACTGCAGCTCGGTAGTGGGATTAAATGAGCTCGACGTAGCTCACTGGTTGAGGCACGAACTCACTGACGAGAAAGTCGGTTGTTCGAATCAAACCTGTGCATCTTGATTGCACCTGCGTAGGCTTGGTCAGTCTGGCGGAACCTCACAGTACGTGCTTCCTACGTGTGGCATGACAACTAGGCACCAAAAGAGTGGTGCAGCTGAAAGATTTGTTTCCCGTTTTGGGGAGTTAAAACCTTCTGGACGGAAGA
This sequence comes from Opisthorchis viverrini, assembly GCF_000715545.1. Classification (NCBI taxonomy): domain Eukaryota; kingdom Metazoa; phylum Platyhelminthes; class Trematoda; order Opisthorchiida; family Opisthorchiidae; genus Opisthorchis; species Opisthorchis viverrini. The sequence goes on from NW_008751743.1 coordinate 566,920, forward strand.
AATATTTGGCGACTAAATGGCTTCCTAGATCTCTCCTGTTTTGCTGTGAAATAACGACGACCGCTACGAATCATTAACAAATTTCTATCCTCAAATGCCCAGACTTACAAATACACATGAAGTAAGGACCAGGACAAAAATGCTCTGAACAGTTCTGTGAAGAAAGTGTCTATTCGTATGAGCCAAATGACCCTTCTGTTTGTTGTGAAGGTGGAAACGTGAAGCATCCTTCTGACTTACACCATCATCCGATATACCCCGGTTGGGCATTCTTGTCCATAAAAATTGTTGGAACAAGGTCATTTTCGTGACACTGTGTGCTTGGTACTTGGTGAGAATACTTAGATAGTAGCACAAACTTTCACAAGGGATCAACACGATTTACAGTCATTTTTCACTCATTGGTGATACGCTGGACTAAAGTGGCTGTTGCATTCCTCAATAATCCACCTTGGTTTATTTGCATTGCAGATTTCCTTCGGCTTTCGATAAAAAAAAGTTACGATGCACATTTGCCAATGCATTAAATAACTTCAACTGGGGTTGACAATCATGTGTGTGTGTTGTGATGAACAAACACGTTCTTTCCACCTTCGTGTGAACACGCTTGTGACAAGCACGTGGGGCGCTAACTGAACGTGTTTTCCAGTGTTATTTTGCATGTCTTGCGACGGATCAATGGTTGAGGCGTTAGCTTCTGGCCTGGAGGTATGCTGACCCTACCCAACTTGGCTTTCTCCGTCTGGGTTAAAGCTATTCAACATTATCTCTGCCCTCATGCATCGTTTTAATTGAGCAAATCGGTGCCGCGGCTAAGTGATCTGACCGAACAGCAATTGTATTTCGAATTATGCACTAATCTGCATGTCGATTTGGTTCCGACAGGGGAGCCACCTCGAAACCTGCTGAATCTCTTGTTTATGAGGTTCTCAAGCTAGGTTTCAGCTGAGTCTCCAGTCAAAACCAAATAGGTACTCAGATGAGTGTATGAGTCAAACTTTGCGCAACGTGGATTCAAATGGAACAAAAGTTTGATTAGAACTCGAGGACTGAGCTCACCTGATGTGCCTCAAGAAGAGCGAAACTGGCCTGGGTTTCTGAAGAGTTTTTAAGACAATTTCCTGAGCAGCGTATCATGTCTAAGCAATTATGTTTGTTCCAATCATCATCAGAAGAGTCAGACGGGTTTTTATCCTGGAATATTTAATATTTCTGTCAGGCTATCTGCGTATACCCTGTGAAGATGATAATTTTACGTTTGTTTAACTTGAAGCTAGGGGACTGGTGTGTAGGTTATTTGAACCGTCTACGAGGGCGCCAAGAATACGAAGGTATATCTGGATATTCAACACTGGGTTAGCTCTGGATGACAGTGTAAGGACTTGCCTTTGAGAAATAACGCAGCGGTAACACGGATCTGAGTTTTAGGCTGTGTGGAAAACGGAGGTACGGGTGACCATAAATAATATATGCGGCGATTACTCATATTTTCTAACCGCGGCACCAATATCCAAAGACCATTATTTGGAGATCGAAAAACGTTAGCAAATTTAGGATAAACCCAACTTCCGTCTGGCTATGGCAAGCGTGGCGGCCTGAGTGACGTTTCTGGTTTAGTTGGTTGTCATCAGTGCTCGTTCGTAATCTTGTGATGAAAAGGAATCTTTGTTGTCTGCTTGTATCGAAACGGACTTAAGAGTGTATGCGCAACGCACTTTTGTGTTATTGTTCCAGCCAAGGTTCGAAAACTTTTAAACTTTTTGTGTGCTACATCTCCCGAAGACTACTGTACTGGTTCATGACCTAAGATGATCACCTGACGAAGATGCAGACGCCCCTGTCTCCTGAAAGTAGGATACAGGCCATTCAGCATGATCGAAAAAAATTGTCCATTTTTAACTGCCGAACGCACGCGAAGCTACTAAAGAGAGCAGTCGAATGGTGAATATATTACCAGGCGTTACTTGAACCTCAGGAAACTAAGATTCAGTTGGTCAATACACCGGTTAGAGGCTGGCCCTTGAATGTGCTTGCAAACGTATATACATCTCCGTTTGCATACATTCGGTACAGAGTCCTGGTTCGTCGGGTGGAAGAGCTTTAGTTTCACTTAAGGCTAGGATCGGCTCTTTTGTCCGGCATCTAGTGACTGGGTGAAATTAACTGTAGCCTTCAGTTAGAGCTACAAAATCGCCTAACCTAGTTACAGGACACAGTTCACAGTATATGAGTAAAACAGCAATGGAAACTAACAACAAGTGGCAACTTTGTTACTGTGAGATTTGCAGACTGTGAAATTGTAACACAAAGCAACGCTACTGGAATGAGTGCTTGCTCCGTTCCGCATCGTTTTTTGCTTCTTCATTTTCCGGGTAAAAGTGTGAAAATTTAAAGAACATAGAAGTGAAAAAATAGAAGAGGTGCCAAACGAAACACGTACAGGCGAGGGAAGAAACAAGAAAATGAACTAAGAAGACGGGAAAACGACGCTAACACAGTAGACAACATTAGTGTAATCCGGTCACACAAGTTAAGGATGTCTTTACATGGTAGGAATCCAGAATCAAATACAGACGTCGAAGATTAGGGTCTAAAACAGTTGATGGGGAAAATGACTGCTTGTGCAAGTCATGAAGACACTATTCATCCGCATCACTTGTTATTTACTTTATTAGGCATGGAAAGAATAAACAGCGTGATTATGTAACCACGTGGAAGCACGATAAGCAGGATTAGAATAAAAGGAGAAAATCAAAATGAAGGTTCGTACCTCGAGGTTGTCGGTTTCTACTTGATTGAGTGGACGATATGCAGATTTTCTTGATACAGGCATCACATTTGGTCAACAGAACGAGTCGTCAAATCGATCGAACGTGAGCTGAAAGGCATAGTGCGTGATGCAATGTTGGCTGGCATGAAAGACGACGGCATGATCAATGGGTGTTGAGAAGTGTTGGACAGGATTAAAGCTCGGGGTCCATAGACCGGAGTCAGGTGTGCCGAGTTCATGTTGCCTCCTTGCTGATCCGGTATTATAACGGAATTGATGGCATCACGCAAGTATGGCACTTGGCACTGTGCAATGGAGCGTTGATATATGGGGACCTGACGGTTTATCCAGCAGCAGTTTGCCCCAACAGGCGTATTTGGAAAAATAACAGGGTTTTGTGAAATAACCGGCTGTTCTTGTTGTTCATTTAAGATATGTTGTCTGCTCGTAGTTTGTACTTGGCTGTTATTTGTTGCCAGTGAAAAAGGGATAGAGCATCCACTCATCGAGTGTTTGGTAACTCCTGCAGTCACTAGTTCGACCAGGCGCCTAACAGCTTGTTCATATGATGGACTGCCAGGATTTTCGTACATTTGATTCAAAGCCCACAATCTGGTTCTGATGTATTTGGTTTGTCTTCTCGCCGTGGAAAGCACCTGCCTCAGGTTTCTGAGAAATACTGGAAGCTGGAACGCAAAATAGAGCAACACAACAAAGTGTTTAACGTAGTTCGAGCTTCAGAAAGTCAATATTTGGTGGGAGACGTGAGCTACGTTAGATATATAGTAGTTTTCACCAAGACAAACTGGTAATTAGTTGCAAATTACACAGTCATCTATCGGGAGTTTTGGGCAGTAACTATACGAAAGAGAGACAAAGCCAACATACCCTATCATACCAGACAGTTATTTCAGGGTAAGAGTCTATTAGAGTTCCTTGAGTGAGAAGGGGCATTTCTAGTCACGGTGAAAGGATTGTAATAGGGCTACTGAAAGTGCACTTCTAATAGATATGCACGCTGAATACTACGTAGTAAATCTGATCATTATGTCGACTTCACTGAGGATATTCTGGTTGCTTTTACCAACAACAATAATGGAATATAGAATCCTTGCCTTACTCCGACTCTGGGCCTCCAAGTCGCGAACATTCACTCTACTGATGAAAGTTACTTTTTTATCACTTATCAGGTGTGATCTTGTTATGGCAGGGCCGACAAACTGGATAACACATTGCTACTGAATTATGTAAAAGTAGTGCGAATGTTTGGGAGAAAAGACGAAAATCTACAAGAAACTTACTGAATTATGTAGTTCAGTACAGCGGCTGTTAAGTACAGTGGACAGATCTTGAGCACATTGACGGAAACTCCGTATACTAACAAACCAATCTTCCAATGAAGAAGTGAGGCCAGTGACCAAAAGATCGGGCCGAATCCTTCGAAAATGCTGGACGATGCTAACAATCTAGAATTCGGCGAAAAAATAATCTTGAAGGTTCTAGCCAGTACAGAAGCCTCTAAAACTATGAGAAGTCAGGGTAAGATAATTCCTGGTGGCAATAAATTCGTTGAATGATTCAAACTTTATTTTGAGTATAACCACAGGTTCTCTCAAAAGACACCGCAGAGAGAACAAGCACTCTCTGTCAGCTGACTTTGAAAAGAAGTAAGTCCTCTCGTTTCACAATTTTTCCCTGTCTCTTTTGATGCCTTGACGATAGACCTATTGCTGTTGATTATGAAGACTATTATTACTGTTATGCTTTAGGTTTTGCGGCATATGTACTAACGACAACTCTTCTATGTACCCAGTCTTTGTTACTTCATAGGCTGTCATAAACTCTGATGACGTGAGCGTCTTTGTTTATTCGTGTGGTTCCAAAAGTTGATAACTTTCTGCATTCGGCCTACTGAGTATTCATGTCTCTTCAAAGAATGTGTCCAAAACATTCATTTAAGTTGACCTGTCATGAGCTACGTATATCCAATTGCAGCATACTGAGAGCAGCGTTGTTTGTCCCGCCAAATTCGAAGGGGTGGAAAACTAGAATTCAATGAAACATGGATAAGTAGAAAAATACGAAACATGCTACAGGGAGTCTGGGTGTTGTTGGTGTTGTTCGCATTCCAGGATCGGTTTTTCTTGACCATCTCGATACTTGGCCGGAGACACTGGAGTACATGGTGGCTAGCCAGTGTTCATGGTGTCTGTTTCTATCCAGATTGTCTGATTGAATTTTGGAACTGTATGCACCTCGGAGGTTTGTGATAGACTGGCTCCACAGAAGAACTTTAGTGTTTCTCTCTGGATTTGCAATCCATGGACATCCGATCTCTGGTCGCCAGCTAGAAATGATAATCAAACGGACAGTAGCGTTCTATCTATGACTGATTACCAACTCCCCTTATCAAGAGCACTGCACTTGTTCTTTCAGAAAAATATATCCGCTTATTTGAATGGCTCCCTATCTGTCACTTTATCTCTTATCACTGATCTCCCAAAGAGCATATGGAATAAAGTCTGTTGGTCCTTATTATTTTATCCAGTCCCTTTGGTTCCGGTTCCTACTTCAAGGATAAGGCATAAACATCGGGGAGAAAAAAACAAAATATCGCAGACGGTTTCCGAATTTGAAATGTGCGAAAAAGGTAGCTGCAGCCAATCTGTGCTGTTATACTTTTTGACAAGAATAAATTACAGTGCTTGAAAAGCTGGAGAAAACCCTAACTCACTTGGTTATGAGACTTTTCAAGCTTAACCGCTTCTCTTTCAAATGGGTCCTGATTTATTTGATTTTGGCTTATTGCGTTGGACATCGTTGAGTCCAGTTCAATTTTTGAAAATTGCGGGCATAACTTGAGTTCCATCTGGAAGAAGATTTAATTGACATTACCGAACAGAACTGTCGATAGCTGGTATAAGAGTGACAACTGAGGGGTTTAATGCAGACAGAAACATGGGTACAGAAACATGCTGATATATCAAGAAAATTAGGTTTTTTTTATTGAAGAACATTTGAGTAATCCGTGATAAGTTTGGTTCTCGATAAAGTGGTCCATTTGGCAGAGCATAGTGAGGTATTGGAGTTATCATCGATACCAAAAATATTAGGTGATGAAAACTCCCTCATAAAATGCTTCTAGTAAAACGATCACTTGCGCTATATATACGCAGAAGGTACATCATGGTGATTCTCCACCGAATGGAACAAGCAGACCAAAATTTGCTGATCGCCCAGGGAATTTTTACTAAAAGAGATTCGGTTCGTTTTTGCATGAACTGAAATGAAGCTTCAAATTTTTAGGTCTGATATGTACACTGAGCTACTTGTTCTGACGTTCGATCATTACTCGGCTCACTTAGCTTTTAGCGGATTGTCCTAATCTCTAAAATGTTTTGTGAAGATAAGTTTAATGTTGAAATTTGAGTAGCGTTGATTGCAACTATAACTCTGAAATATGTCGTACCCTTCTATTCTCCACTCCAGATTGACAAATTCTTCCGTTCCGTTGTTATTGTATGCCACGATCCTTTTGACAGTAATGGTCAAAACTTTTGTTGCTCGTCAATTCTCCGGCCATTCATTAACGTGTCGCTCCGGGGTCCCACAAATGCTGTCTGATTTTATGATATTTTCGTGAACTCGTAGACGGTCTCCATAACCAAGGGAAACAATCATTAATATTCTCCTTATAATCAGGCGATTATTGTTCATATAATCTCAGTCAGCTCTATATCAATATGGATAAACAGGGCTCTGTGAGGCAAACGTGGAGTGACTTCACTGTGGTTTAGTGAAGCTAAGAAGGCCTGAACAGTCCTGTCAAGATCTCAGTGTAACTCCATAATACAATATAGCAGAACTAAACCGGATACTGAGGTCACTGCGTGAAACCTTATAATATCCCTGAAGCTTTTATTGTCTCCACTTGTCCGGTCAGACCTTACGGATACTCTGATCCCTCGAATCCAACAACATCGTTTAACAATAGAAAATATATGGACGGTGAAAGCCATTGAGGTCATTATCTGTTTGTCGAGGATTCTGGTTGGGAGGAAACGAAGCAGGCCTTCAAAAACTTTACTCAAAAATTTCGTGTAATCAGAACTAATATTTACGTTGGCATGTCTGACCAAATATGGCATATCCGGTTTGCAAATTAGATCAACACAAGCCAGACTATTGCATCTTGAAAAAACGTTTGGGTCAAACTACCCCCATGTCGTATTTACTCAAGGTTGGTGGGCAGTACAGGTCGACTGTACTCAACATTTGGCACAGTCAACTAATAATTATAAAGCTGGTGTTGGTTTCTAAACTGGGAAATTTTCGCGCAGTTCTATCCACATTTTTCTGATTTCCTCAGGACCAGCTTGTCACAAAAACGTCTGTGGATGCAACAAACAGCTTCAAAAACTCCCATGTATAAATGTAGAAATTCTGCTTGTAAATACAGCAGTGTGTTACCGAGTTTTTTTTTCAATGTGCTCAATTCGCACCAGAAGACCGTGTTGCTATAAGCTTTCCCTTTAAACGGACCTTATATTTATGGAAAGAATCTTATTCTTGATGAACATGGAAGTGCATATTGTGAGCTGCTCTTGAATCGCCACCAAATGGGAGCGTTCAACAGTCAGGAATCGACCGAAATTAATGCATCACTGAGGCTCGGCACTGAATGCCAAAAACGCGTTGCTAGTTTGTCAACGCGGGAACATAACATAGCGTTAGCTGTCAGGCAACAATGTTTTGAGTACATTATAGTGGAATTTCACGAAGAACTCGAAAAAAACGTGAGAAACATATCCAAAAGTTTACTAACGCCGAATCAGCTTAGAATACTAGGCCATTCAGACTGAAACTGATGTGTGTTCAGCTTAAGGGTTGTTAGAATATGTCAAGTAATTTATTGAGATTGGTATGGAAATTGAGGCTGACGGAATGAAACATCCGGGAGCAGTCTATATGGTGCGGACAAAATCATCCAAGATTCACAGACGCCTACAGAGATAGGACCTGCCTCTTATCACACAACGGGCGCACACATTTAGGACAACGTGCACACAAAGAAGCTGAACACATTGCCAACATGTTAACATCTTCGAACCAACGAACTCAATGCCTCGCACTACAACTGACGAATAATTAACCTATAGTAAAGATTGTTATCATATAGGGTTAGGAAGTGTGCTTTCATTTTGTGATCAGGGATCATAGAGAAGTGACTAATTAGACTTACCGACTACTTAAATGTACTTTGCACCCCAATGATTGCCCAATTTGGCTATGACTAGCTAGCGTCCTAAAGAGACTTCCCCGTCAACTGCAGTTGGACCGATGAAAGCCTACTCAATGGTAGAAGGGCTAATCTAGTTGCGCAAAACCAAATGTAAAGTAAAGTACAGTACACCCGTGCCGAAGTAAACGTGAAGGAATAAGATTATTGAGCAAACACACTGAGGCCTTTTCTTGGTGGTGAACTACTCATAAAGATGCTCAAAGCTCTCCAGCTTCTCCCTGAGTTCCCGTTAATCCTCCCTTCTGTTGGATCCAAATAGGTCTTCTTCTAAGAAGTTTGAAACATTATCCACTTTATCTGTCTCACAACAGACAGGAGATATATGCTTCGATGTATTACCACTTATTTTTCTCTCTCCATTCGCAGATTTAAACATGCAGATTAAATAAATACAGTAGAGGCAGCAGTGAACAGACACTGATTAGCTTATCTCTGTATTGATTTTTGGAATTACGGAAATAAACCACTCAATGTTTTTAGTACTCTTTCTGCTATTTATTTATATGATTAGCATGTTTTACGACCGCAGCTGAAGAGTAAAAGAAATGTTCGGATATCAAAGCATCTGTCTTTTGTCATTTCTAATGGGCCTGTCGAGAGTCAAGTATCAGCCCAACCTTAGTCGAATAAAAATGAGTACAAGCAATAGGTTGTATCACATGAAACGGCTAACATCATTCGTTAGTTCCTTTCGTTTCAGCGGAAAAGGGCAGCTATCTGAGCTTGATAACAAATGGCAATTTTTCAGCTTTGGTGCAACAAGTCCGGAGCTTAATGAAAGAAAAGATGGTTGCTCCTAGTTGTCAGTGCCTGGAGGTGCATCCCCGGTTTTTTAGAATTTTGAGGACCTCTTTACTTTCGGCATCTCTTGTGGAGAATCAAGTCATCGTCAAGAACATCACTGGTGGCATCATCACTCGACTGGGTTCTGCACGTATATGAGCCTTCACATTTGTAAGAATGCATTTCAGATCCCAAAGGTGGGCAACACAGATTGGTGACGGGCCCAAGTGTTCTCTCGTACGATAAGAGTCTTATTTTTGAGCTGGCTATCCAAGCGGTATATCCAGTCAACTCAGGAGTATGTTGACAGTCTCCACTTGGTCACCTTGGATTTTGATGCCTCAAGATCGACTTAACATGTAAAGTCCCATCCAAAAGTCCTTTGAACAGAGGTATCGAGAAAACTTTCCTCCGTTTGAGGTTCTCTTTTAGTACCTCGGTTTGAGCAGTCATCCATCGAATTGTCCGGTTGGAGAGATTATCTTTGTGTCCATCGGGGTTTGTGGCAAAACAGGATGTATTTTCCTCGGTAGACGGGGATTTTTCGTTTCTGACCATCTGTTGAGTTTTATCCCCATGATCAACTGACAACTAACATTTGTGAAAACTTCAGCAGACAATATAGAGCAAATTTACTGGATACAAGCCAAGCGACATTTGTTTTTCGCCATTGTGTGATCTTGGTGGATAGTCTAAAGAATTACTTTAAAAATATATTTGTTCACGAGAAGTTAATAATTAAAAGCATGACATAAATATTACCGGTAATGAGACCACGTTTCCGGTCTTCATTATCACTCACATTCTTAATATCTTCTCTGAGAAGTTCGTGGTGCTTACAGAGCAGATCGAATCGGATCTGTATATCTTCCAAGTCCTTTGTGGAGCTAGAGTTGGGAAAGACAAACCATTTAAACGATACCCTCAGAGTTCCAAAGATAAACAAGCCTATGGAAATACCACCATTGTTAGAAACCAGAACTAGGCGGTAAATTACGGCGTGCAAAAAACCCAAAGCCATTGAATGACACATCATAAAATTTCAATACTCGCACAGAAGCACTAAATGACGCACGCCCTCTAGGATCATAGGTATAAAGGAACTCAACCTGGTTTTTCTAATAGAACATTGTCGTTTTGTGTATCAGAGAGGAATAACTGCCTTTTAGTCGGTTGTCCGTGAATGAATCAGTGCCAGCCACAATGGTATAAATTGAAGGGTCCGAAACAACCAAGTGTGGCCAACCGATATCCGTAACGTACAACACAAATAGACTGGAATGAATGGATCGTTCATCCAAACGCTAGACAGCACAATAGTGCTTACGTTAACCTCCAAGTAGCAGATATCATGTACTCTGATCTATTGGCAGTTGCCAGGGTGGTAGCAAAAAGGCTGTTGATTCTGTAGTGAAGAGTGAGTATGGTTTTGGACACCTATTGAGCATTTGATGTAACTGTCTTGTCTGGAGTTCCGTGGTGGCTTAGTTTGATAGTGGACACTGCAAAGTCAAGACACAAATTGCCGATATTCCGAAAGCAAATGTGTAAACCACATAACGTGAAAAAGTGACGAGCCGAAAGATGAGAAAGGGCTACGATGATTGTCTAACAATCAAGGTGGAAAGACGGCTTTGAATGTCTTCTTCCTTTATCTTGAGTAACAGAAGTTATAACGACTGAATCCACCTAAATATATTGTCTGATGACTAGTCTTAAAATTTCCTGGCCAGTACAGGGCACCTGAAGGCTTGAAATCGGTGGCGTGCTACTGAGAACAGTAGTGATAACACTAATCTTGGACTTCAGACTATCAAACTCACTTCCGTTCACCCGATGATGGACAGTTATTGAAAAACGCATGGCCGACTCGTTTCGGACCAACCAACTATACTTTCTAATTATCACGCCGAATTTCCGCCCCTCAATAAATTTCAAATCCTTCTACAGGAATAGAACGTTAAGACCATTCAACTAACAATATTCGTTGTGTAAGCTAGATGAGGTAAACACATTTGAATCATATATGATATACGAACGAACTGGTAGCAAGTACATCAACCTGGACCTAGGGTGGCTTATCTCGGCTTTGTTCATCTGAAGTCACTATCAGGACGAAAGCCACGGTAGATTGTTTCTCCAGGGTTGAACGAAACTCGATTTACAGCCGTGTAGCCACATCTAGGTCACATCCTCGGTGAGACCATGAACTGTTGGTGCATATGTACTCTTCAGTAAAGTTCACTGCGAAGTCTTCGGATGCGCTCTTCTTGCTTCTCTTCTAACACTTTACCGCCCCTCCTGCATTACTCCCGTAGTTTCAGTCTTCTATTAAATGTGATGGTGGTGAAAAGATTGATCACCTCACGCTCAGAGACTCCGTAAGAAATAAAAATGGTCGGCAGAGTCATATAAAAAGAAATCAGAGCGATAAAACTATTAACATATAGTAGTAATAAACAACCAGCAGTTTTGATTTAAAAACCGCCGAGTAACAGCCTGTATGACTATGAAATACTGATCACCGTTGCACGTTGGCTGCATCCGACCTGTTTGTATACGACATCCACGTGATTATTCAAGCGAGATATACAGGGCATTTGGAGTTCATATTATAGTACTTACGCCATTTCGCTTGGATGCTCAGCTTTTGTTGTATAAACCAAAAGAGGTTGCTGCGATGACAGGTCAGTGAGTTTGCGTGCTGCTTCAAAAGTACTATTAGCATTGTTGAGTGAAAAATTTCTGATATCCGTTGATTTTGATTCGTGCTCAAAGTGCAGAACTGTTGGACATATGACACCCAAATTTTGAATAAGTTTTGCTTGCTTGCTTTCATGTTCGCGTTGAATAGCGGCTTCACAAAACAAGTTAGTTGGTGGCAACTTGTACTGTGTAATCTGACTGCTGGGAGTGTTTTGGCTGAGTGTTTTTTTGGACTGAAGTGTGTAGCACGGAGAATTCGAAGCAAGCCCATAAAGGGAATGACCGGGTGAAATGGCGTTGGCTGTGACAGCTGGAAGATCATGGAGAAAGGTTTTGGCTAGCTCTCTTGTGGCACCTATGTTCGTAAATGAAGAGGGTGCTCGACATTGGAAGCAGTGTGTCATGAGATCCGGTGGACGTGATGTAGGAACTGCTGACAAAAGTACGTTTCTGTCATATACAGCACAGTTTATGTTTTCCAAGGACACTTGAGTCGAAACATTCTGCTCAATTTTTGCAGCAGGTGAGTTACCTGGAGATGACTAACAGCATACGAAATCAGATGTGTTTAACATGTTACCTTTTGGTTTGCCATAAGTGGTTCAGTCTGAACAATTTTAACTGGGGTATCTCTGGTAACTTGAAGGAAATTACTTAAGTGATATCTTCAAATTTACCAACGGTTGCATCTCCGAGCTTCAGCTCAGTATTGCGCATGGATTGAAAAGGAGTGTTTCCCTTAAAGTCTTGGACTCCAAATAGAATTATAGGGTGAAAGCGCGTACCTCGGATTATGTTACTCGCCTCCTTTTGTTGCCGTGAAACAAGTGGGTTTTCGTTATTCAAATGCATGATCATCAATTCACGTGCAAGCAAACAGTCACTAGCAGTACTAGAGGAACGCATAAATTGTTTGTTTGCAGGAACGTCACGCGTATTGTGTATCTGATGAGTGCAACAGAGATAACCCTGTGTGTTCGTAACAGCATCACAGCAAGAATCGTCAGAATGTTTCTCATCAATGGGAAGAGTATGCGGTAGACCCTGGGGGAACATATCATAGTGGTTATTGTGCAGACCAAAGTTACCAGTGAAAGGTGAGCTAATTGATTTCTCCAGACTTCTGCATTGGAGGACATTGCATTTTCTTGGCGTGTTCTACACCTGAGAAAGCTCTGTCGATAATCGCTGCAACGAAACCTACTGGTCCACATGTAACATACAGTCAACAGGATCGAACTTGCGTGATCCACTTCCACCATATAGTTTTGGACAGAGATCATTGTTTCTAGATAACGCGACAAGGAGTGGTTTGATGTGTCGAATCGGTCTACCTTAATTGTGATAACGTAGATTCAGGATGTTTAAAGACATTTTCCGGATTTGGCTTTGATATGTATTCAGGCCACATGTCCGAGGGTACGGAGGCTTCGTGCTCATTGTTTCTAATTGCCTGCATATTTCTTTGAAGAGAGCTGTGACGAGCGATGCTTTTAGAATCATCATAGTCGGGATACAGAAGCGACTCAGCCAGCGAGACACCATCCATCTGGAAGAAAACAAGACCTGTTGATCCTCTACCCTTGCTGACAAGTGTGCTAAAATTAGAGCGGATGGTGTATATGAAAATTTTCTAAACAATTTTGTGCACCAGAAACTGACACTGTTTGTATGTACAAAACACCTACGAAACGTATAAGACCAGCTCGAATATATGTCTTTTGGTCAAACTGGCGACCTTTTGAGAAAAGAATCCTGTTCGTCTCAACCCAGTTTAAGTGACTTCACTGCCCAAACGATTTATCCTGTTATTCATTTTCTAGAATTCATTATTGGCAGTATCGTACCCATCAACGCTGACGGTTGTTTAAATAAAAAGGCTCTATGCACACACCGCAATTGTTTTAGTAATTTCCATGAACCGAATGAGGATATAAATTATTGCACCCACAAAGCGTAAGGTCTTGCTCGTGGAAGTGCAATCGCTGAACACGCTAGTTGCAATCCAGGGAGGGGTAGTCGAAGTTGTGGAAAGTTTTACGTACCTCTGAAGTTGTATTAGTTCTGATTGTAGCGTGAGGGTTGAGATGAATGCAAGAATCTGTAGGGCTCGTGTCGCGTCCGCTAATTTGAGACGCCTATGGCGCCAAAGTGGTGTATCCCTGGATCTGGAGGGACGTGTTTATCAAGCTAAAATACGGGCTATTTTGTTGTACGGCCGGAGGATGTAGCCTATTCGAGAAGCGGAACTGGGACGTCTCCAGGTATTCGATAATCGTTCTCTCAGAACTATACCTCGTGTTGGTTGGTGTCGGCGAATCCGTAATGTGGCTATTAGAAAGCGCGTTTTTGGTTGTGCAACGGTACTTCCGTTAAAAAATGTGTCCAGCACCAGATGCTGCGTTGACTGGGACATGTGCTGCGTATGCCTAACCACCGGTTACCGAAGAGAGTGCTGTTTTTTACACCCAATTAACAGTGGTGTAAACATAGATGTGGCCAACCATTGACTTAGCAGACGAGTATGAAGGAGATCACGAAACGCTTGGGTGCTGTCGGCGCTACTCGCCTTCCAGGATGGGGACCGCGTGATCCTCCTTGTGCCTGGTTGGAGACACTACAAGATATGGCTGCCAACCGATGTCAGTGGCGTTCTCGTTGTCAGTTTCTATCCAGATTGCCTGAGGGTTTTCGCACCTCGAAATGATTGTGGTCAACTGGCACTAAGTCCCCTCCCCGTCCACCTTTACTCTTTTCTTTATAATAAGGCTTTCAAATAAATCATGGTTGTACGGGAGTGAATCATCGGTGTTGAACACTGATGTCATGCTTCTGGTGATGATGATGATCATCATCATCATCATACCATCCAGAAACACCTGCGACTTCTCTCCTTCATATGCAGAACGACGTCGTTTACATATTCTCTATCACCAATGTACGCGTCGTAAGCCACCTGAATACTTGAGCTTTTAAGGTCAAGTTTTCGTCATAGTATCTCGCTGATCGCGAAATTAGGTTGAAATAGAAAGCAGGTTTCCTTGTTGAAGGCCACTTTTTGTATGAAGGCTTTCGGAGAGCTTTCCATATACTCACACGTCTGGATGTCTGGGGATAAAAGTGATAAATTATGATGATAAGAATTTGGCTAATTACCTGCTAGACAAGCGTGTTAAAGAGAATAACCCAATCAATTGAGTAGAAAGCGCCTTGAAAATCAAGGAATGCTGAGATTGTGTGGCATTATTTAGCATCTGAGGGAATTTGAAGATTTGGTTAACGCAACTGCAATCAGACCAAAGTCTTATCTGCAGATCTCAGGTTCGTTTTTACAAGCCACCATAAACCGACAAAATAGAAGTGACGCCGAAAAAATTTCCTTAAGACTACGCGATAGCTAAGCTGCCTGTTATTACTACTACAAGCCCTCGTTTTGAAAATTAGAACCATCACATATTACCTTCAGATGTCCGTGACAGTCTTCTTCCCCAAGGCTGGCAAACGGATCAGACAAGAGCCAACTAACCATTCATATTTATATAAAATTACAGTGAGTGTTGTTGACCAAAGCCTTAGGCTCAGAAGCTAAAGGAATCAACATTTGGTGCATTATAATTTTTTTAAAGAACAAGTCTGCATGCATGTTTCAACCCCAAACTGGGTTGCCAGAAGACTGTGTTGGTAAGACCTGTGACCGCTGATTTACTTGGCAAGAAAGATTGCAAGTGTTGAACTTAACCCCTCTCCAGCATAGCTCAGTGGGTCTCGGAGGCACACAGATCACTACACAAGGGTAATATTTAGCATGTTTGTGAGGGCAGAGGATTTTACTTTCTTTTTAAATGACTAATCTTCCAGTCCTTGTTGAAAACCGTTTGCCCTATTTGAGGCGCTTGATCACGATTTTTCCTAAATCTACACCGGTAGAATCATCTAAGTTTTTTCTCAATGAATGGACTCCTTATCTGCTCTGGGTACTGATTTGTTGGCTACAATTTTTTTACTCTGGACCCAGACGTTGGTGGTGATCGCAAATTCTCATATCATTCCAGCATTAACAAACCCGCTTTGTGAATGGTTGTTGGAATTGTAGAGAAACTAATAATAATAATCTTTAAATGTGTACAAAATTGACCTGATACGGCACTACTAGACTTCTGGGCCAACACAAAGCAAATGGTGCACTGTTTGATGTTGAGAGCCTTTCGCAGTTGCCAAATCAATGAAACCCTCAAAAAATTGTTGTTTCACTTTATGCAAAAATGGCCAATCTCCACGACCTACGAAACATGGCTTTCCAACACCATATATTGTGCGTTAGTCACCTAACAGTTCGGAGTTTCCGATCGCATGGGTTGTTTTGGTTGCAGTAAGCACTCAGTATCTAAGGCTATCTGAGTACTGTGCAATAAATAGTTATAAACATAATGTGGAAGACATCTGTATCTAATTTTTGTTGTATAGGAAGTATAAATTAGGTCGGTGAAGTGGAGAAGAGTGCAACTGTTCTTGGTTATGAATGCAACCCAAAAGCACCATGTAATGGTATGCCTCCAATGAATACTTCAGCTTCATAGGTAACAACTGTAAATAGTCTACCCACCCATTAAATCAGGACGTTTAGATATTGTGGCCAGGGTGTGAGATAACAGAATGCTGACAGAACGCCTGAAAACCTCGGGCAAATATGTTCAAGTGGTCGGAATGTTCCTAGTATTTTAAAGCCAAGTCCTGATAGCATACGCAACGGACAATTGCTTCTTCCCACTAGCAAGGCAAATTCAATACCTAGTCGATGCTCCGTTAGACCCACATCGGTGATATTGTTTGAAAAAGCTGTAGCATTCTATGTGCAAGCAAGACCAACCATGAACTTAGTGATGAATTGGTATTTCTCACGTTCAAAATGTTTTACGTATTGATCAGTACTATGAAGTCCGTCTGGTCCCAGCAGAACTATATGCAACAAATGCCTTGAGTTCTCACTTATTGATACCTCGTGAATCAATGCCTGTTCCATAACTGAGGTTAAAAAACTGTGGATCCATGTAACAATTATAGGTCCTAACTGCTATAAAGAGGTGCTCTGTACTCACCCGCTTTTGATATATTTACTTTAATTCCTTGTCTACAAATTAATTAATCAAGAAAGTTGCCTATATTCCAGAGGTTTACAAAGCTGATAAATAAGTTTCTGGCAAGTATGGTTGGTTTGTTTCAACAGCTTTATAAGATGAAACTAACGTGTAGTTGCAGCTTATTATTAAGTCCATATCGACAGACGTATGCGGCTTCCATTCTCTGCTCAACGAATTCCAGAAGCGTTTTTTTAGATTTTCGAGCTCATTTGGACTTCAGAGGTATCAGAAATACTGCGTCTATTTCTATGAAAAACGTTCATGCATCACACGAATTTTATTTAGGGCTTATCTATCGGAAAATGTTATAGAAACACGGTCGCAGCGAAGTTAAATACGGATTACACGTATTTTATCGGCTAACAGCAATAAGAGCACAAACATGTGCAAAACGCGATACAAATTATGTGAATTTACCGAAATGTCCATTAAAAAGGCTTTTATCTGTTCACGCAACATGTTTCTGAAGAATATCTTGAAGTGCTTAAATACGCGGATATCTCCCATGTTCTGCGCTGACAATCTTATGGCAGTCAGGGTTTGAAGATGATATCTATTGGGTATCTTCTGAAGAACGGATGCTACACTATTCCATCTACCACAGAAATAATTTGCAGGGATTTGACAAAGTCCTCCGGGCATTCTACTTCAACCACAGTTAACAAACTTCGTGAGCTAAAAAGAATAACCGCCCAAAACCTCGCGTGAGTTATTGTCAAAAGATAGAAGGAACAATCGTTTGAGACTCTGACATCAACTTAAAAGAAGGAGCACCAAGGTATGCTAAGAACTGCCCTTAGGCAAAACATTTAACCCAGTCGTTAAATAATGCTTACACAGGCAAAAGGCGTCCTATACCCCTGGTAATTGATACGTTTATTATCCCAGAACCATAGAAGAAGTTTGTTGCTAAACAACAGGAGAATGACATCGAACATTTAAATTCCATTAATATAAGCCACCCAACTCTGAAACCAAAGGTGTAAAAGTAGACACATATCCGTATCTTTAACTTGACGCCTTTAAACAAACTTTGCCAGGGCTATGTTGCAATTCTTGATCGTTGAGTTTAACCCCTAATCAATCGCAACCTAGTGGTCTCCAGTAAAACCATTCTGGTATTTACAAAGCACATATAATAGTAATAAATTCATTAGATTTCCTAAAAAGCTACTACTATAGCTAAACATTGCCCAAAGGCCCATACAAACAAGCAAAAGTGACAAAAATAAAAACTCTTCGAAAAATTACAGATTCGTGTCAAAGGTGTTGAACACAAAAAATTCTAATGGAGTGGTACATTGTGTCTATAGGTAACCGAGTTTTCAAGTATCTCGCAAAATGATAGAAGATGTTGGGGTCCGAAATCAGGAAAACACATATACAATGGAGGCATTTTAAATCCCGAAATCAAAGCTGACTAATCCCTGTGGCAGTGAAGCAAGTTCAGGCTTCGTGCCACTGATATTCGATGGAAAAGTCTGGCTTGTTTTTATGTTTTCGATTCTTCTCACAAATTTCCCGATTTTCAGCAATCAACAGTAACTGAATGTTAAGTGGCACCATTTCCCGACTAAGTTCAAGGTACTGACGCTGTTGACCACCCGCTTGTGGTCAAACGGTCAGACAGGCATAGACTACCTCCACTTATAGGATGAAACCTCCAATTAAAAAGTTAACCTGTGTTAAATAGCTTCCGTAATGCACAGCCGATTTTGTACTGGAAAAACTGTGATGATGGTTATTGTATTTACCGGGATGACCATGAAATACGCAAATGACGTGATTCTGTATTTGAGCACAGCCTTACCCGCTCTAGGTGCCCTTCTCTGATACCTATTATATACTGTTCTACAATGCACTTTGAAAACAACTCCTCTCTTTTCCAAGTCGTTTGCCCTTTGTTTCCCAAGTTCGATAGAGGATTACTCGAAAGACAATGGAGACTTTTAGAGGGCTTAAAGGCGGCCTTGTCTCGCTACTTAGTCGGAAACCATAAATCTCAAATGTTGTTCGAAATTCCTGCCGCGAATATCTTAGAAAAATATGTGCTCGCTTTGACTAGCTTAAAATAAAGCAGAATTTAGTGGATATTTTTAACCAATTTACGGCGCTGATGTGATGCTCAACACAAATAAATCAGTACGGAGAATAAAAAACCAAAGCTGCAGTAGAAGGCTAGACATCTTTTGAAAACATGGTTTAAACAATTGATTAAAAAGATAGACACGGAATACTGACAGAACGACCTAACACTTTGCGAGATGTGGAACCACTATAAGTTTGAGATCTGCTGAGTAAACTTGAGAAGTCAAGTCATAATTGTAGGCTTCTTTGGAAAAAAATTTATATATAAGTAAATGCGCCAGAACTAGACAAACGGAACAGGGATATTCTTCTTATCGGACGGAATGGTAACCCACATGTGACCAGACAGAATGATCGCAAACCAACAATGAAACTTACAAAAACGACGGCAAACGTTTTAAAAACAAAACTTTTCAAGCGCGTTTGGGCCATATGAATTGCGTTTAATAATTTAGATAGAACGGCACTTAACCTGACAAAATATTATCAACTGATTTCGGGTCAGACACTCAACTAACTAACCTTGTTTTGGCTTGAAACGAAGCTTCCGCCAAACCAGCCCACAAGACTAGCTTAAACTTATCACCCGGCAGCCACAAGTCTGTTAATCTGATCAGCATACTGTGCAGGGTGATGTAACATGTTCTAAAATGCACCATTTTACATCCTCTGATCATCATCAATTTTATGTCTACGACGCAACACGGATCCTTTTCAATCCGTCCTTGTTCAGTTAATTACATAACTGCTTTTAAACACTACCAAATCAATTGCTACGCAGTAATTCTTGGCTCCTCGGAAAAATCCAACCAAGTTCCACACAGTAAACTGTTCAACAAGCTTGAATACTGTTTTAACCAAGAGCAAATACTATGCTGAACGAGAGCTTTTCCATTGTGGCGTTCCGAGAACAACTCGGATCGGCTACCGTACTCTTGCACTGACTTTCATTGAGAGTCCTCAAGGCTCGGTTATCTTCCGCTGACCTACGGCAGTGGACCCCCTGATTCGCCCTGAGGTACATAATAACACTTGGAGCAGGACTTGAAGTCTCCAGATTCCAACGTTATTGCAGTTCAAATGGGTATCAACGTTACAAAGTGCTAAACGTTGAACTGGCGCTTGCCAGTGAATAAACAACAGGGTGCGCGTTTGCCACCCGCATGATGGCATGAGCCAGAAGATATAAAGCCTGGACACTATTTTATTACAAAACATCGGCCCAGCAAAGTTCCATATTCTTCAGAAGCTTTCGTATGTTCTCGAAAGCGCTGTCCGCATTGTCCTCTAAATACTATACAGCTCACATACTAGTACTTTTTGAATATGCTCACCAAATTGTTTACTCAGGTAGAAGATGTTATTACCACAACCTCGAGTGTATAGTTATACATAGTCGCTGAATGGCGCTTTAGGTATCACTGATTTGTGTCAACAACACTCCCATCACATGCATGCAGAAACGTGTAAGTCGCCGGGAATTATATCTAAAAAAGCGTTACACCGTACGCAAAGACGGAGATCGACTGAAACAAACACTTAAAAACGCTGTCACAGTGCATATATACCAAATTAAGGTTCTATTTATTATTAAAATCCTACGGAGCCTTTCATGAACTCCTCATAGGTCACAGAAATGAAGAATCGAAAAGTTGTGGAAATAATGATATTCGAAGAATAAGTGCATACAGCAACAGCAGGAGCACCTCACATAACATCGACCGTCGTAAGCGATTTTCTGGTAATAAGGCAAGCTTGGTCATTATCAAACAAAAATTAAGTTAGGACGAATAAACCAATGGTTGTCAAATATTCCCAGTTTTTCAGTGGACTGCGAAAATCTTGCTTGTCGCGAGAACAAAAGGACAAACCAAATAGGCGCTCCGAAAAATCACATTTGATTAATTGATCATTTAAGATCAGAGTCAGGTCATAACCTAGAAGCTTGTTCAGAGTATTGTCTGTAGTAAGGAGCTTCCCCTACTCTAAAATAGAGGTTAAATATAGAAAATAAATACAAAATAGGTCAAACCGTTCCGAAACTCCCAAGATACCAAACAGAGGCATGTTTCTGCCGCATTTTTGGTGCACAATGTTTTCTCTGCAAAACTTTGTCGATGAAATAAAAGCTTTAACGTCGAAATGTTGCATTTTGTTATATATGTGCTCAGAGCAAAAACCACCCCAATCCGTTGTCATTTTTGCCGTTTGTTTTAATTGATCCTTCCCTTAAATTTTTCGTGCACATTTGATTTGAGCATGCTTCGGAGGTGGCTCCACGCACGTTCGTTGAGAAAAGGGGGTACATTCTTTTCTCCTCTACGATGTTTGAGGTGTAAAATGAATACATGAAGGAAAACTGTGACATTTTTCGTTCACCCGATAATTGGAGCACCAACCCCGTTTTGCATTTTGTGTACTACAAATACAGCAGATAGTCTGCAAGACAAACGAGGAATCCGAAAAAGCGTGCTTCCTAGTAAGAAACAGTAGGCGACGCACCGGCTCCCAGTGCTTTTTCGTCTAAGGAAGCAGTCACTCCTCACTATCTTGAACACAGTCATAAGGTTTCCAGGTTTTTTACACTTGGCTTCCAGTAAACTGACGACTAACTGGAAAGGAGTTGGGCACACGTAGGACCCTGCTGAAATATAAAATGCCGTTGTGTGAAATGTGGCATTTTGTCACCGATGAATTCGGTAAGATCCTTATCACACTGGATATATGCAACAAACGACGGAAGTTCCCACCACTATTGGGTAGAGGGCGCGTGGTTGGGTTTTATTGTGCCAGATGATATGCCTTCGGTTCTGGTCACACATCGGGAGACCGGACGTTTACCGTGCTGCAGTCATGGAAAGGTTACTATAGCCATATATGCTTCTCCAGATGGTGGCAGATAATACTGTTTCAACGCTTTTCAAATGTAGTAAATGTTGACGGAACGCAAGCGACAAAACGACGTGGGTAAGTTTTTAAAGCACCTACGATTTGCCTTGTAGATACAAGTTGTCTTCCTTGTTGATAACAAATGGCATGGGTACCGGGCGTCCTTTGATGTATGCCTTCGTGAAGAGCCCACTGTTTGCCCCTCTGCATAAACTGTTTGGCCTATTTAGGGAAAAGATTGGGGAGCAGTATCATCATGGACAAACGCCGGCTGCGAGAGTCATGTTAGGCAGTGACGTATTGCTGTGCTAGCCCATGTTAGAAAAGTTATCAGAGAGCATGTATGTATCATATAACATCTATTTATTTATCTATGCCAACTGCCGGCATATGTTTCGCTGCACAGTCCGCTTTGACGCTGCGCTAAAGTGAACTTTTTGTTTACCATAATACGAGCACAAAGGTTTCTTCGAGATATGCAAATATTGCGCAGGGCGGACCAGCAGTTCCCGTTTTTCCTTACAGCCCCCTGGCTCTGTTATCCGAAGGTAGGCCGCACACGCATAATCCGTAATGGCTCACTTTTGTAGTGTGACAAACAACCGTCTGGAGAATGGCAATGGTCGCCACCAATCCGGCACACTGGAGCACGTCATATAAAAGATGTCGCGGTAAGCTGAGTTGCTCATGCGGGAATTCGAGATGCATACGTCGTATCAAAGTGACTAACGGGAAATACTGGAGAGTGATGCCTACGTTCAGAACGTGGTCTGTTGGGTGAATGTTTGCATGTTTTCCAGTTTTGAGCTTCTTGGTACCGCGACCGCCAAGGCCAGACCATGAGAGTGTTGGAACGAAATAGGTGAGGTCAACCTACGTTAACTAACTATAGTTCGTGGTGCGAACACCCAGATGCCCCAAGATTGTTGATACACGTCCTGGAGAACGTGCATACCAGCTCTATAATAATAATAATACACCTATTTCTCAACTAGTTTGGAACATGCCAGCTGGGGCCATGTGGCGCCCCTGCATCTTATTCAAGATCAGTTCCAAGCAGTAAAAACTATTCTTCATAGATTTATTCTTAGATTGCTTTTCTATCCACCATCGGTGCTTGTCGGACTGCAGCCTACCAGAAAAAAGTGTACCCATTGCACTTGTCTCCACACCACAATCGACAGCTTTGAACGGCCTGCGTAAACAACTGAATCAAGCGATGGATAATCTTCAGAGAACAGAATCCAGAGGGTTCACAGTCATTAGTAAGCAGTTGATTTTCACTGGCAAGTGCTGCTGTGTCAAAGCTTAACGTCTGCAACTAGCGGTTTGCCGTCAACAGTCGAACATGAAGCATCTCAAACCGGCCGTCAATGGTCGTGAATCTCGCCTACTGTGCGGTGAGGCCCTTCAGGCTTGTCACCAAGGTAAGTCCACAGAAAATCAAGTTACTTTTGATTATCAGCCTCCGGCCCGTCCAGAAAACTCTAAAGTTTGCTTTCTTACCGGTCCGCAAAAAAAGCGTTTCAAAATGTTGACCAGGATCGAAGCATAGAATCCCAGCACCGTGTATCCAGGACGTCTGTATGTCTGGGTTTTCGGGTTCAAGGACGAAATACTCGTCTTTTAATGGGACCTCGCGCATTTCACGCACGCCCCGCATTTCTCGAGGGTTATAGTCTGTGGGCATTAGAAATGGCCGCTCAATATGGCGTTGTGTAAACAAGCCTCTGCGACATTGCAGCCGCTGCGGTGCTCCCATTATAAGGTAATTATTCCTGACAGTTTGTAAGCCGCCTACCTTATACTGATAGTTCAATAACCTAACTTGCACCTTTCATTTCGGCAGGTCACTATCTCAATGAATACCTCGGACGAAGGCCACACGCTTTACGGCTGGACACATATCCATCGAAAAGGCCAATAAAATTCTGCTGCTCATGTCTTCTTATGGGAACTTTATTCCTGGTAGAGATGGACGAGCGTTCTCCGGCCAGTTGATTAGACATCGTGAATCCCTAGCCCCGTGTTGATTGCCTGGGTCCGCTGGGTTCGTTCAGCTGCTCACTATGATTGACGCCATGGTTTTCCTCCCATATTTCGCAAGTAAAAGTGAAACCTCCCGTTGTTTAACAACAAACTTACACGATTTTTTTGGGCGGCTTCCAAGATTTTAATCCGTACTAGCAATTATCGAGCAGATCTTACTTACAGGAATGGCACTTTCACATATTTCACATCCACCAGAGCTGTTCGGCAAATAGTTTCGGCTGCCAAAGTATCTGAAATTTGTGCCCATTTTAAGTGATTTACCCTTTTCAGCAATTCGCCTTTTCTTATTGCACTGGGCACCGTATTCCCAGTCGATGATGTTTCGTTCACTGAAACAAATCACCAATGCAGTTAATTTGTATAATGATTCATTATTCATGTACACTCCACACTCTTGAGTAGTAAACCCGAAATGGCGTAGCTCTCGAGAAGTCTATTCTATTGTGTGAAAACCGAGCTTTCATGTTTGCCCCAAACCCTTTACCAACAACAAACTTAGTTGTACGAAGGACGGCAATAAAAGAGCTACGAGAAGCGGTGGTCAAAATATTCGCCCTCAAATGTGAAAGGCCCGTAAAACCGGAATCGTAAGAGGCTTAAAGACCTTGCAAATGAAAATCATCCTTCAAATCAGGAAGCAGACAAGTATGCCGCACGGTGCCCGTCTGTGTTTTGGACTCAAACCCAGCCTCTTGCTATTGAATCTGCTAACTTCTCTGCCGTCACGCCTCTCGGCTCCCCGTCTTTGAAGACAAGATAGTCACTGTTGAAATGCTTGTCCAGAGACGCCCACAGTCTTTTCAACAAAGCTCAGTATACTAAACAGTTGGTGCGCTCTAAACAGGCCACAATAATTGAATTCGCAGAGACCCGGCTTATACCAGATGTCGCTAACGCCGTGATCTCCGTAGACTGCTTCTTCGTTTTTCGAGCTTACTCAGGATGAGGGAGAGCTGATAGAGTTGCTTTATACTTGTATGCGGTCCTGTCCATCCCGATTGTCCCGGCTGATACTACTTCTACGCCTTTTTGTGGTGCACTGTTGCTTAGGATGCTGATGCGTGGATCCACTTCTCTCCTTCTCGCTGTGGTCTACCGTTGCAACTCGAGTGCTCGAGAAGCTAACCTATTCCTCATAAAACCCTTGATCGACCCTCCTCTAGCTACGACTTTACAAACCTCTTGTTGGTACATGATTTTCGCGCCCTAACGAAAGTTTATTTGGACGCGCGAGAATGGACAGTTTTTAAAAGCATGCCGCATATGAGGCGTTTACGCTTCTGTCGTATAGTTTGTAGCTCGCTAGTTGATGTTTGCTAATAAACACCTCCGCGGCAAAGGACTCCCTTCCTTACATTTGGGGCCGTGACTGGGATACGGACGAAGACCCTGTGTCCACAATAATTTGAAGGTGGGTATGCGCGGACCTTCCTGGTTGAGTTAGTGGATTTACAAATGCCGCTGGAATGGAGGCCGAACTGAGAAATTTGGCGGCACTGAGGACCCTGCTTAGAGGCCGGGCGAAGGTGGCCCTGGATGGGGCTACAATGGGCATTCGAAAAATGGACTGGGCAGCCGCGAAGAAAGCTCTTGCAGAAGAAACCGGTCGACCTCCAGGAGGATATGAAGTGGTACAAGAGGGCAAGAATGGGACCCGAATACGACCGCACTGTGCTCTACGCCGGCCTGCAGCAGTCGTTGGATCGGGCGTTGCCGGGACTGGATGGGGCGTCGCGCCAGTCGCTGTCTGGCAAGGTTGTCGAAAGTGCGCACCACGCACTGGGTGCCTAGTTGCGGTTGGCGGGAGCAACCGGTCAGGTGAGTGCGGAGCACCTGGCGCATCTGGTACGGAACGAGGCCGAAACCCCACTGGCAACACTGCTGTTGCAGGAGAATAGGAAGGATTCAACGACGAAGGACCAACTCGCCGAGTAGCCTGCAGCCACCAAAACAAGTCGCGAAGGCACCCCCGAACGAGCCGCAGAACGCCCGACCATTAAAAGAATCGACGCCCTCGTACCCAACCACATGTACATAATAGGACTTCGGGTTGCTCAACTTTTCTCGTGTGGGATGCCATTAGCTCAGTAAAACAGGCTACCATACAGGCCGTTATCGAGATAGACGGAAAGATGGACATGTGCTTACCCGATGATGGAGCAAGGGTATCGCTGAGGCGGAGAGCGAATCAGGCCAAATGCTAACCGTGCGCGCTAGCCGTGAGAGCGGTGGGTAGATAGCACCTGAGAATTTACGGAGCAACAAAGCATTCAATGGGCCTGGGAACCGGGTCCGTGCAAAACCAGTTCATGATCAGCCTTTATACACCGCAGATATTCTCGAGAGCGGGTCTTCTCAGGGGCGAATAATCCGTGGTTAACACAAAGCGGGAAAAGCTGCTGACAACCCACGGCGCAGTCAAGCTTGAAGTTTACCCAAAAGCTGCCGCGAGTGAAGGTACATTTGGCTCCTGCTCGTGGCTTGAACACAAAATTCTCCTCTCGTTTGAATGCTTCCGACCTTCCCACCCCCGTCCCCTGCCGCCTCGTCTAAGAGAGGAGGTGCATAAGCATGTTTGAAAGATGTTGAAAATGTCATAATCGAGGAAACCGGCAGTACGAACCACCCCCTGGTTGTGCTTGTAGAGAAGACAAACGGGAAACGCCGATTGGCATGAATTTCTGGCGTTTGACTAGACTGACGGTAAATCTGGTCGTAGGCGTTCTTCGGTTGCGGGGATTTTCGATTCTACCCAGAACTTCCGGCATTTCACAGTGTTCGACATGCCCCTCGGATACTGGCAAATATCTATCAAGGCGAAGGACCGGGAGAAAATGGTTCAGGATATCGTTTATCATATTGGACGGGTGATGAGTGAAGGCCATACTTCCTGGGACAAGGGTCGCAAAACCTCTGTCTGTCAACACCAAAAGTTGGCGATGAGGCCCCTTGATCATGCTTGGTGCTGGCAGACTCGTCGTCGAACTGGATCCCGGAAATTTGGTGCAGCTCCAATGACAGGATCCCGTGTTCTGGAGTCGTTTTGATGGATGAATCTGAGTAAAGCTGGAACCATTTACCGGAATGCCATCGATTCTGATGTTGTGCTGCTCACGATACTTCGTGTATTGAGATGGATTCTTATCGCCGACTGCCACGAGATGACATGCGCCTGGCGCACCAAACTACGACTTACTTCGACAGAGGGCCTGCTTTCCCAGAATGAGAAGTGAGGTGGTGGATTATGGGGTTCCTCTAGGCAATGCCGGCTAATGAAAGGGGATACGGCAGAAGCAACGCACCCCACGGAACCCACTACTGTGTCAGAAATCGGTGAGTTACGGTCCGCTACAGTCATAAGCTCTCTTCTTATGACAACCATCGGAAATCAATATATCGTGATAATGTTGCTGTGGGTCAAACAGCGGCCGTGCCAAATCAACTGCGACGACAGGCAATGGAGTGGTAGTGCATCGTATCGTGACCAACCACTGGGTGGCATAAATGATTCTAGCCAAACAACGGCCTTGGTTTAACAGCAAAGCGTTTGGGAGTTGCTTGCTGCATCCGGGCATCAGACCACTAAGTAAGGTGCCCGAACACACGCAAACTAATTGCCTAACCGAACGATGAATGAGCGGCTGGCGACCAAAGCAGGTGACTATTAAATGACCCCGTTGATCGTGTAGTTAACGCATCGTGTCTTGATACAGCCAACCACCAGAAGTCCCTATCCATGCTGATACACGGGAAACATACGCGCCTTCAGGCTGATTAGGAAATCGGGTTGTGGCTGGCAACACGCCTGTCACCGGAGGAGATAAGACAGGAAAGGAGGAAAGCTTGAGGAGACTTGATGGACGTTCAGGAAATGTCCAGACAGAGGACGACAGATAGAATAGCGCGGCCATTACCCATAGGCGGGAAGGTCAGTTGGAAGGATCATCAGAATTCTCGAAAGAGTGGACTGGTGTCGCGGAAGCTGAGCAGTCGATGACAAGGTCCGTTTGTCGTTACCGACCGTTAGTGGAACGTCTATACAATTTAGGACGGTTGTGGAACAAAAATAGTAAATTGGACTCAGCTTCTGAAGTGGCATGATTCACACGAAAAGCTGCCAAATAGACCAGATACTGGGGCCGACATAAAAGAGGTAAACATAAATCGGCGAAATACGAGCGGCCTTTAAAGAGATGGGTGTGTAATGGTAGATATTACTGACGGGCTAGCGAGCGGTAGGTGGTTTTCTCGTGACTCCGCTTCGCGTTCAATGTACGGCGAGGTTCATTACGGAACTTGTGGAGACCGCGGTGGAGTATTCGTTCACAGCTGCGTGATAGTCTGTGAATACCCAGGAAGGCTCAAGAAGACGCGCGAGGTTTTTCAGTTTTTGAAATGAGATGTTTGTTTCCCTGTCCAAAATGTTTGTGACTGTTTATATTTGGTGAACAGCTCAACAGCAAACGACCTCCCTCCCTACATCAGCATCTGAAGTCTACAGAAAACACTGTGCAAGACTGTATTCTACCCCAGCGAGCTTTTCACACCCAAAATGCAAGGCGAAACCACGAAGGAGCTCTTACAAACTTTTTCTTACGAAGGACTATATTTGTCAACCTTTGTACAAGACAAATCAGTTCTGCACGTTCGAGCCAGACGAGGCCTATCTGAGCATCCTGAAGGAAATTTTTTCATATTTTCAAAGCATTTCTACCTGATTTTTCGTCATTCCTTTGACGACCGCAACCTTTCCCCTTTCCGGGAGAAAGCGATTATCGTGCTAACCTAAAAACTAGTGACCAACTACTACCCGTTAGGTGCAGACTTGCTAGTATCACCAACCTACCGTGAAAGGTGACGGAACGCATTCTGTCAACAGACGAAATATGGGAAGCTCAGATGGGCCTGCATCTCATCAGGGCCTGAATTGGGTGTCAGATTTGCACTGGAAGACCAACCGGACACCGCACGCACATCCCCCGAGGGAATATTTTGGATGCCCGTGTTCCTATAGAAGTTTTCACCATAAATCTTAGTTTCAGACAAGGAGCAGTCATCTAAAAGGGGGGCCAGCATCTTGGGTGCGCTCGCCAGTGCGGTGTCAGTTGATTTGACGAGTTTCGTGTACTCGTTTAATAGAGCACGATTAAAAGCGGTGGTGAAAATGATAGTCCGGATCTCATTTGAAATTAGCATACCGTTATACCGCATCGCATCTAATGAACATGGCTTATTCCTTGGGTAATTCTCCCCACGTATGTGACGCCCTTCACCGAGGAACTTTCTTCCAAGTTTTTTCATGCCTACACTGTTTTCCACCAAAAGCCCCATTTACCCATCTTTTCGCAATTCTTGTAGCCACAAATGTAGGTGTTTGGTCAAAATTTTGCTGCTGCCTAGTTGATGGAATAAACTTTGAAATGGGCCGGTTGGTGTTCAGCTAGGAGCGACCAAACTGCAAACATCTGCGTGTTTGAGATTGTATGGTTGCTGGTCTCATGCAGTTTATCTGAGTTCAAATACATCTGATGATGTCTAGTATAGTTGATTCACTTGTTTCCTCGGGATCATGGGCTAAATATAGCTTATTTTGACAAAAGGCGGATAAATACTTCACAACAATCCTATTCAGCTTGTGTATGAACTCGTAGTTTTACCCTACATGTAACTGAGCATCGGGACGTATAGTGTGATTAGCTGCGGAACTCCTCGATGCGATGACGCGGAAGGGCTCTGCATAGATATTTTGGGCTTTCAGAGCTACCCTACGACTGCGGCGGGAGGAACGGGATTCAGCCGCCGATCCCCCCTCTGCTACGTGACTCTGACCGACTGCTTGAACTGAACGAGCCAGCACCAAACCTAAATAGTTTGAACATGCTCCCTCAAGGCTAACAATCAAATTGGGATTTGGCGGCCACCTCGCCTGCTTTCCACGTACTCCGCGAACCCCGGTGATCCATGTACGGAACAACTACTGTGACAGACATACAAAGTAACCACTCAGCATTCTAACGAATTCCCTGGTTCTAGAGATTGGACTGGGGCTCATGGGGTTTGGAGGTATATTTCTTTTCCTGGGCGTCTTGTTCTTGTTTGATTCGGCTCTTCTTGCTCTTGGCAATGCAAGTGGACTTGTAGTTTAATCTGAATGTGCATTAGATCTTATTTCTAGGCGGTCTCGGATGTCTTATCGGTGCCAAGGGCGCATTAAGTTTTTTCTTCAAAGGGGACAGCTATCGCGGGACCATTTGCTTCTTCTGCGGTGTTGTTGTGGTCTTCCTAGGATTCCCAATCATTGGAATGCTCTTGGAAATGTATGGCATAATAAAACTCTTCAGGTGAGTTCAGGATAGTGATTATGAGTCCTTATTTGTTGTCAGATGTAGAGACATCCATTTTAAAGTTCTAGAAGTGCAGCGCAACTGAAAGGTAGGGCTACGTCAGGTCGACCGTAAACCGGAAAATATAATGTATACGTATATAAAACCTTTGTATCCGATATGATCCGTTCTGGGATTGACGTAAGCCTCATCCACCGCGTTCTTAGCTGTTGGAACCCTCGACCTGCTTGTGAACAACCTACTTTCAAGATTACATACTTGGCTGTTGTGTAGGCGTACAGTCTCGTAACTTCAGTCTGCCGAGGATTCTTCCCATTTGGAAGAAATACGAAGAATTCGGTCAGTGGGAAGTCTTACTTGGACCTGCGAACGCCTTAAACATCAGCGTCATCCGTGACTCGCGAGGATCCTGAAGTCGATCGCGGCGTGGCATTGTGCGTGACGTGACTTTCTGAGCTAAGCAGAAAGGCCTCCCATATTGAACCTAAAGTTTCCTACCAGGCTGGTCAATGGGCAGAGATTTGACAGTCTCAGCTCTTTAGGGTGAGTTGAAATAAGTGTGGCGACTCGTTCCTTAAGGACTCTTGGCAGCAGTTTGTGGACCACCGCTTTGCCACTAGGTTTCCGAGTAAAGTCATCGGTTGGTGATGCTAGTCATCCACCATCAAGTTTAGGTGCGTGACTAGCTCATCATCGACAGCTTCGCCAACATACGACTATGATATGCCTCAAAGCCCTAATAATTGATGTTGGTTGGGGTATAGCAAGATTTCAGTGCTTATCTGCAACGACCAAAGAAATCATGGGAGTGAAGTACTCTCGAGTTGCCCAGACGTAGACTGGAGAAGTCAAAATGGTTGAATTCTAACGACGTACCTTTCGGTTAGTAATTTCACGCTTTAACCACCGAGCTGTCTCCAGCCTCATTGCGAATTGAAAGATAAAAGTGGATGGGGGATGTATTTGGTGCTGGCTCACCATATAGACCACAGCTCTAGACACCCTGCATGTAAACTGACCGCTTATCATCATTCTCATCATCGACAGCATGACACTGTTCAACACCGATGCTCCACCGCTGTGCAACTATGCTTTATTTGAAAGCCTCATTGTAAAGAAAAGAGTAAAGGTGGACGGGGAAGGGACTTAGTGCTAGCTTACCACAATCATTCCGAGGTGCCTATACCTCCAGACCTCAGTCGATCTGGATAGAAACTGACAACAAGAACGCCACTGATATCGGTTGGCAAAACCGACCACTAGCGCCATGGTCTCAGATTAGCAGTTGTACATCGCAGTATCTTCAACTATGTACAGAGAAAATCACGCGGGCCTCATCCTGGAGGTTGAGTTTCACCGGCGGCATCCATACCCTTCGCATTCTATTTCATACCCCTCTGCAAGGTGAAACATCTCTGTTTGCGCCGCTGGAAAAAAAGTATTTTTAACAATAAATGATGTGATACACGTAATACACAGGCCAAACCCCACAGGTGCTGGACGCATACCTCGATCGAGATCCCTTTTGCATAACTAGACATTCGTCTTCTGACGGACGGTTTGCGGACTCGCCAGCACCAACCTACACCACGTTTGGCTAGGAGACAACTGTTGTTGAAGGTCTGAAGAAGTCTCACTTCCGCTGTTCGAAGAGGTCACGTCTCAATCGCATAGCGAAGCCGCCCGTACTGTAGCCTGATACACACGTCCTTTGAGATTCAGGGATATGCCTGTCTCCCACCGTGGATGTTTTAATTTAAAAAGCGTGGCCCAGGCCTTGGAGATTTCCGCATTGACCTCATCTGTGACACTACAATTGAAAATAACGCAATATCTAAGCTACATAAAACAGTCCACAAATACGAGTGCTCCCTTGGATTTCAAATGGCGTGTCCAGTGACTGGGAGTCTAGCAGTATGACTCACTGTTTGGGTGAAAAAGTAGGCCAAATTGCGGGAATGCTGTGGTTAGTTCATCCGAAAACACGTGATCTTCATCCTCTTTGAAGACGAGAACAATGTCTTCCGCGTGCTCCACTTCCTCAAGGTTTATATCATCAGCAACGGCGAGATGGCCCAAGTGGTTAGAGCGCGAATTTGCTGACCGGCAGATCAGTGGTTCGAACCCGACCCCTGCCTCTCGACTTCCCCTGTCTAGGCTTGGGCAACCTGGCAGTATCCCAGCCCTCTTGCTTCCTTCGGGTAGCATGGCAGCTAGGAACCGGAAGGGTGTTACAGCTCAGATTACTGGAACAGCACACTATCTCGTCGATCAGGAAATTAAGTAGGAGTGGAAAAAGCGAGTCTTTTCAGACACCACTTCGTGTACGGTAGCCCTTGGAGGGACCGTATACTCGTGCGCGCCCACGGAGCCCTCATAAGGGATACAAATTTGGAAGAGGCATCTTCGACCACCAGACATCGCCAGTTTCTGACGATTGACATTCATGATCAGCCTTCAGATCAGCGACCAACGTGGGACGTCCGAACACATGGTGCTGCTCAAGAACCTGCCTCAAGGTCATCATCATCATCGACAGCATGACTTCAGTGTTCAACACCAATGCTTCACTGCCTTACAACCATGACTTATTTGAAAGCCTTATTTTGAAGAATAAAGGTGGATGGGGGAGGGACTTAGTGCTAGCTTAGCACAATCATTCCGAGGTGCCTACACCTCCAGACATTCACTCAGGCAATCTGGACAGAAACTAACAACAAGAACGCCACTGACATCGGTTGGCAGCCATATCTTGTAGTGTCTCCAACCAGGCACAAGGAGGATCACGCGGTCCCCATCCTGGAAGGCGAGTAGCA
>NW_008751743.1:601744-607235 GCF_000715545.1 Opisthorchis viverrini
CCGAGTCCAGTCCATGTCGACCTCCTAATTGAGTCTCAGATGCACTGAGCCTGCCCACTTGTGCATTCATATCTCCGGCAACCACCACGATGTCTGAGCTTTTAGCTCGCCGCAGCAGAGCATTCAGGGCGTCGTAAAACCTGTCTTTGACGGTGTCAGAGCTACAATCAGTTGGGGCATAGGCAGACACGATAAACAGACATCTATCAACTTGCCGCTTGTGAGACTCCTTCACAGACGTTGCCAGACGAACCGCACAGAGGCGACTATCAACAGGTATCCAGTCAAGTAAGGATACTTCCGCCCGGTGACTTAGCACAATACCAACCCCTGCACATCCCACCGCAGCAGCCTCTGGATCACCAGAGGTGCGTAGCCGGAAGCGAGTGGAGACTGACGGGGCGGTTAACTCAATCACTGTGCTTGCATCTTGAATTCTCGTTTCTCAGACACAGCACACATCAGTGCCAAGCGAGTCTGGTGTGAGTGCAAGAGCAGCTTGTTGTCCTGCTTGCTTCAGAGTGCGAACATTGAGCGCGGTCAGATAGAATGGGTGTCGAGGCTTGAGGACTGATTTAGAGATTCCTGAAGATGTCGGCACCATGTGACGAGCAGATGCTGCACGCAAAACCGATGCATGACGAACGGAGTCATCAGTCCTAAGTACTGGGCCTACAAGGAGAGAGTTATTAATGGGGTGGGGAGAGGGGGAAGAAAAAGTATGTGAAGGAGAAAGAAGGGAGGCGTCAGCAGTAGCCTGTTTTCGCTTACCCGCCCTGCTGTATGTAGCAAGTAAGGCGACCCGGCTGATGGCACCACGCGACGGCCGATGTGGCATGAGTTTATTTGTGTATGTGCTATTCATGGTTGTACGTGGGCTGGGATACTGCCAGGGCGCCCACACCTAGACAGGAGGACGATTAGGGTCCTCAACCAAAGCCTTTGGCTCAAAAGCCTAACCGCAAGGCAGCGGTGTTTGGCGGGAAATGCAAATGCATTACCATTTCTACGGAACAAGTCGCCACATGTTCCAACCCCCAACCTGGGGGGCCAGGAGACTGTGTTCGTCAAACCTCTAACCATTGACCAACCTGGTATGAGAGACTCTGTGAGTGTCGCGGGACACTTTCCAGTATAGCTCAATGGATCGCTGAGGTGCGCAAACCGTCACACCACGGTAAGGTCCAGTCTCTTCGTGACGGTGTCTCAAGGTAAGGATATGGTTGATGAATCCTCGGCCATGTTTCTTCCAGTAGTCGACCAACCTAGGTAAAATACTGACAAAGCACCCTGAATGCGACGGATACCGGGCTAATGCGACGATAATTTTCGTATGACGTTCTTGCGCTGTTTTGAAGACTAGGATGACGATCGAAGTGCTCCATGTGACGTATTCTGTTTTTGTTCCGAATCTTCTGAAGTATGGTCATCAAACTGTTCACCAGGACCTCACCACAGAAGAGTGTGAAGTGTAGACCATTTGCGCCAGATTCCTTGTCGCGCTTGAGGATTGATATTTCAAGCTGGATTACGGCTGTGGTCGGCAGCTTCTTTCGACGTTCCGATCTGACCCGTTGGGTTCTTCCAGTTGTGTTGAAGTACATCAGCTGGACTGTTCTCAGAAGTGCTCAGCCCGTCGCTCATGACGACGATTGAGGAAATGAATTACTGTTTCATTTTTTCGAATATCGTTTCGCTGACAGTTGCCTTCTTTTGACCGGTTGATGGGATCAGTTGAAATAGGGTGCAGCTGTTGCCTGCAGCGAAATCCTCACCCGTCTCCATTCAGCATCGATCTCATCTGTTCATCATCATCATCGACAGCATGACATCAGTGTTCAACACTGATGCTTCACTGCCGTACTGTTCTTCAAGCTGCTGATTATCTGGTGTTTTAGGGATCGGTGTGCGCCATCACAGCAGCTCGTTGCTGGTATGGCCTTTCTGGTAGCACTAATATTGGCAGATTTCAATGATATCTAGTGTTCATTTAGCCGACGAACAGTTCTGAGAGCTGTTTCACTTGCTTCCGTTCAACCTCCTAGGAATCTTCATCCGCATAACTGCGTTTTGAGTTGCTTTCTAGCCAGATCAGCTCGATACTCGAGTTACTCAAACTTGTCAAAGTTGATAAATGGAGCTGCTCTGCTTTGGCACACGCAATACTGACGGAATGCGAATTTTTGACCGTGCTCGCACAATTTCACGATCAGAGTGAAGTTTCGTACCTCAGAAAGAACGGTTCTCCATCCAGGTTCTCCATCGGTAACTGATAGCCACATAGTCCAATTAAGTCCATGACTGTCTTGCGGTTGGTGGCCTCCAACTAACTCGATGTGAGCGTCTGTGTTGGAAGTTTGTACTAACCAGGAACAGATGATGATCTGCACATAACTGAAGCATCGGTGTTGATCACATGTCATGCTGTCGATGATGATCCGTACGCTGAGTATTTACTTCAAATCTACCACCTAACTGTGCTTCTTCCTGACTTATTCGTTCAACTTTAGAATTCACGTCACCCGACAAGATTACTACATCCGTCCTTGCTGACCGAAGCAGTCGTGATAGATCTTGATAAAAACCCGTCCTTCTCAGTCCCGTACTGCAAGCAATCGTAGTATGAGGTAGGTTTCTGACCACCGAATTCCCGCAAGTGTTGCTGGTGTTGGATCGAATCAACAGAGCTAGAAAAAGGGTTGCTCAACAGATTCTTCACTGGCAATAAACACCATCAACTGTCTGTCACGAGGATACTAGACCATACAGTGGTGTCTGCGACACCCACAGAGTCACCCATACCAGGTTTGGGGTTGGAACATGTGGGGAGAGGTGTTCCGTAAAAGCTGTCATGAACTCGTATTTCCAGGCACATATTACTGATTTGTGGTCAGGCTTTTGAGCCAAAGGCTTTGGTTGAGGACCCTAATCGTCCTCCTGTCTAGGTGTTGGCTCTGGCATCATCCCAGCCCACATACAATCATTAATTGCACATATAGAACTAAACTCTTGCCACACCGGCCATCGAATTGTGCCATCAGTCGGGTTACCTTGCTGCATACAGCAGGTCGGGTAAGAGAAAACAGGCTACTGCTTACGCCCCGATTCTTTCTATTTCACATACATTTTCTCCCTGTCCCACCCCATTAGCAACTCCCTCTTTGTAGGCTAGTGAGTTAGGACTGATGACCGCGTTTGTCCTGCGTCGATTTTCCAAACACCTGCACGTCACCTGGCAATGACGTCTGGAAATCAATCTTCAAGCCTCGACAACCAGTCTGTCTAGCCGCCTTCAATCTCCGGAGACTGAAGCAAACAGATCAACAAGGTTTTTTCCTCTCACACTGGATTGGCATTGATGTGTGTATCAGAAATAAGAATTCAAGATACAAGCTAACCGCCCCATCGCCCTCCATTCGCTTCTGGTTGTGCACCTCTGGCGATCCAAAGGCTGCTGTGGCAGGATGTACAGGGGTTGGATCGTACTAATTCACCTGGCGGAAAGATCCTTGCTTGACTGGATACCCATTGGTAGTTACCTCTGCGCGGTCCGTCTGGCAACGTCTGTGAAGGAGTCTCAAGCGGGTAGTTAATTGATGTCTGTTTGTTGTGTCAGCTTACGCCCCAACTGACTTTAGCTCTGGGACCATCAAAGACAGGTTTTATGACACCCTGAATGTCCTGTTGCGGCGAGCTGGAATCTCAGATATCGTTGTGGTTTCCGGAGATCTGAATACTTAAATGGAACGAATTAGTGCGTCTGAGACTCAATTAGGTGGTCGACATGAATAGGACTGGGTACGTACGGACAATGGTGAACTATTGCTTCAGCTGTGTACTGACCCTAGACTGTTTTTATGCAGTAGCCGAAGTCGCCTGGCCACATGGTGTCCTCCAGGGGCGTGCTGGTTACGAACCCAAATCGATCGCATTGCCATGGTGCGGATCAATAGCTGACTGTCGGTCGTTTTGGAACACATTTGTCGATTCCGAGTACGCACTCGTCCGGAGTCTTCTTCGTTTTTCAGGGCTGAAAAATCGGTTGGCAACTGAAAGACTGCCAGATCCGCATTTTGGACAGATTTACCCGAATCGTCTTCTAGACTCTTTTAAATGCTCCACCATCAGACGTGAATTCATACTGGGACGAGATCGCCACCTTTTTGCACAGTGCCGAGGGTTTGTAGCACGGTGTACTAGTCCCTTCCCTACGACAAAATAAAGTGAGCATGTGAACCGCCGGGAAGTTTGGAGGACACTGTAAGACAAGAAAATGGAAGAAACCAAAGAACCCTGAAATGTCCGATGGTTATTTCAGTTAATCCGCGACTATCTGTGAGTGAAACCATCAAGGATAAGAATGGAACCGCCATTTCAGTGCGCTGAATGCTTCGAACAACAGTTATCGTGGCCACCAGTCATACTGGGAGAGATCGCCACCTTTTTGCACAGTGCCGAGGGTTTGTAGCACGGTGTACTAGTCCCTTCCCTACGACAAAATAAAGTGAGCATGTGAACCGCCGGGAAGTTTGGAGGACACTGTAAGACAAGAAAATGGAAGAAACCAAAGAACCCTGAAATGTCCGATGGTTATTTCAGTTAATCCGCGACTATCTGTGAGTGAAACCATCAAGGATAAGAATGGAACCGCCATTTCAGTGCGCTGAATGCTTCGAACAACAGTTATCGTGGCCACCAGTTGCCGATCATCTGCTCCTGGTCCGGATGATTTCCCACCCGCATTGTTCAACGATGGGAGTGAAACCCTCAGTCAGCGCTCGTCCGATCTGTTTGCTTGTGTCTGGGAGAAAGACTGTCGCAGACAAATGGGGAAATCCGGTGATAGCGCCAAATTTCAAAAAGGGGCTCGTGGTGAGGGTGATAATTACAGAGGGATCAGCTTGATTCCTTTCGCAACGACTACTGCCATCACTTGTGCTTCGTAGCTTTATGGTGGCTCCTGGAAACACTTATTAGAGCAGAAAGCTGGGTTCTGACGTAGTGTGAGTTGAGTTGACCAAATCTTCACACTTCGTCAGGTACTAGCCCGACCTAAAGCTGCCACCTTGACGTGGTGGTCGGGCTTGAGTGCTGCAATAATCCCGCGGGCTACACTGGCTGGAACTTCGTTCCACAAGGTACAACCATGCCAGGAAGGCCAAAGGGGAGCAGCCAGACCAAGAGCAGCGAAACCCCGCACTACAAGTAATCGTGGCACGAGGTGGTCTGGGGGTAAAGTCGTACTGACCAAGAGCAGACCCCGCACTACAAGTAATCGTGGCACGAGGTGGTCTGGGGGTAAAGTCGTACTGTCCTCTGCGACAGGAGTGTGAAGGCAGGCAGGTGTTTCCCCCAGGCGACCAGCATGTCCATATTTATGGAAGCAGCGATGCTGCCTTCCCCCGAGGAAGGACGGGTTAGAAAAGGTCGGCCCCAAAAACCGCACACTCCGATCGCCCAACGGTTGACCGTGACCGCCGGCGCATTATCC
>NW_008751743.1:609228-610069 GCF_000715545.1 Opisthorchis viverrini
AGGAAGGACGGGTTAGAAGAGGTCGGCCCCAAAAACCGCACACTCCGATCGCCCAACGGTTGACCGTGAATGCCGGCGCATTATCCAATACGGTCGAAATACTTTTAAAACCAAAGAGCCCGAGGCTGCTCAAAAGGCACCTGTTGTGCGCAGCCGCATCAGGAATGAGACA
This sequence comes from Opisthorchis viverrini, assembly GCF_000715545.1. NCBI lineage: Eukaryota > Metazoa > Platyhelminthes > Trematoda > Opisthorchiida > Opisthorchiidae > Opisthorchis > Opisthorchis viverrini. The sequence continues at coordinate 609,401 of NW_008751743.1, forward strand.
GTAATGCCTTATTCCCTGCGCCCTCGCTTAGGCCAACCCTCTGCAGCCAAGCAGGTCAGACTATTGAGTCGTCGGCTCCGGGCAGGGTCCCCAAAGAAAACCCAACATTCTCCCACTGCCTCGTGGATCGAACTTTTGAGTCAGAGGCTAGGGTCAGGGTCCCCGAACAAAACCCTACGTCCTCCCACTGCCTTGTGGGTCAGACTTTTGAGTCGAAGGCTCAAGGTGGGGTACCTCAACCAAACCCCCTTCCTCGGCCTGGGCAACCGGGGAGTTTCGTTTGCCCGCACAGTTCAGCGTCCACCGATGTCCCTCCCCAACCCTTTCCCACCGCACAAGCAAAAGTCGCTGGGCCATTTGACTGTCAGTCATCTAACCGAAGGGCCTTATGCTGCTCGCTGCCTACAATTATACATTATACATACATTATACACTATACAAAACAACACCTTCATAGATCCACGAGATTATTTCTATATAGGAGCTTTTAACCTCAAATTGGCAAACAGGCATTGCTTGCTGAAACCGTGTACTCCCTTAAAATCGATGTATACTGTGTCTCCGAAACACGCATACAAGACCCGAGCGTGGTTCTGCATCTCAGAACGCCAAGAATGAACTCAGCTCTCTCACACTTCTCCCTCCGTGTGTCCGGTGACCCAGAAGCGA
>NW_008751743.1:611255-616690 GCF_000715545.1 Opisthorchis viverrini
ATCCAAGCTATTGCCTTCAATGCATAGCTCCTTTTCCAACCCCTTCACCACTTGACAGCCCACTGACAGTGCTGGATTTATGCACCAATTTATCAGCCCCCGCCTGCTATGCGCAGCTACCTCTCCCTCCCCCCAGACCATCGGTGAACGAAACTGCGGCAGCTACAACCACTGTACGACCAGTGCGCGGTTATTACAGCTGACTATGATGCTGATGATGCGTCAGGTACTAGAACAACGCCATACGTACAAACGACACAATTCTTGGATTTCCAAAACCATCGCACTCGATTGACTGGTCTTTTCTCCTTAACACGCCACAAGTGAATGCCCCGGAAAGTCGTAAACTTAATAAGCTGTTTGTATTCTCGGAAATCCGGACACGTGAGAGCATACGGACAGCCCCCCAAAAGCTTCGGTACACGAAGTGGTGGTTATCAGGTGTGTCCACTCTCTGCATTCCTACTTTATTTCGTGGTCAATGAGAGAGTGAGACGAGCGTTGAAATGTCTTAGAACCCCGGTGTTCAAACAGCTTATGAAAAAAATCTTGTCGGTCTGAAATGTGGAGACGACATCGTTCCAGTCTTCAAAGAGAAGGCGCAGGTTTTTTGGATGAACTGGTCAGTCATCCCGTCCTCTGGTATGCACTTTTCAGCCACAAAGTGTGAGGTCCTACCCGTGGGCATACAGTCACTGAACACGGCACTTGCAATCCAGGGATGGGCAGTCGAAGTTGTGAGGAGCTTTACTTACCTCGAAGTTGTATTAGTTCTGATTGTAGTGTGAGGGATGAGGTCGATGCACAAATCTGCAGGGATTCGCTCGCACTTGCTAATTTGAGACATCTGTGGCGTCAAAGTGGTGTATCCCTGAATCTCAAGGGACGTGTGTCAGGCTACAGTGCAGGCTATTTTGTTGTATGGCTGTGAGGTTGAACCGAGACGTTATCAGGTGTTCGACAATCTGTCTTGGGATCACAGCTTGTGTGGTTTTGTTGGAGAATCCTTAACGAGGCAATTAGAAAGTGGGTTTTCGGTTGTGCAACGTGAACTTTCGTTGAAGAATGTGTCCAGCACCAGAAGCTGCGTTGGCTAGGCCATGTATTACGTATGTCGAACCATCGTTTGCCGAAGAGAGTGCTATTTTCCGTGCCCAATTCGGAACGGTGGGAACAGACGGCCATCCCTTAAGCTGGCAGAGGGGTATGGAAGACATTACGAAACGTTTGGGTGCTGTCTTTGCTACTCGCCTTCCAGGATTGGGACCACGTGATCCCCATTGTGTGCCTGGTTAGAGACGCTGTAAGACATGGCTGCCAATCGATATCAATGGCGTTCATGTTGTCAGTTTCTATCCAGATTTCCTGAATTAGTGTCTGGAGGTGTAACAACCTCGGAGTGATTGTAGTAGGCTAGGACTAAGCCCCTTCCCTGTCCACCTCTATCTTTTTTTCATAACAAGGCTTTCAAATAAATCATGGTTTTACGGTGGCGAAGCATCAATGTTGAACACTGTTGTCGTGCTGTCAATGGTGATGTTTACCTTCAATTGCTGTGGCTCGTTCATGTAGCAAGGATACCGGAACATAGTCTACCTAGCCGAGTGTTGTTCTCCGTGCCTCCGCAAACTACGAAGTGGACGTGTGACTTGGTGGGTAAATGTTTAAGATATTATGATGTTATTTGTCGGTGCGATCTGACTTCTGTGATGGGGTTAGTGTGTGCCTAGCTGGAATGGTGGTTAATAGATGCCAGTGGCATTCGTGGTTTGGGTTTCTTTCCGGATTGTCCGAAAGAGCGCTTGGATATGTAAGCATTTAGGAATGCTTGCGTAGACTAGCACCAGGTTCGTTTCTCATCCACGCTCTCCTTTTCTTTTTAAGACTTTAGGTTTAATTAGATAAATTTTGTTGTACTGCACAGAATAATCATTGTCAATACTGATGAAGAACTCAATCGCCAGTCTATCCGAAGGGGGCAAAATTGGATTCAACTGCTAGACTGTTCTCATCTTTCTCAGCAAAGCCCCACTCTTAGGTTCTAGATATCCTGGAGCGCCAAACATACGACGCGTTAGAATGCGCTTTCTGTGCTCAGGCTTAATGGTGGCTTACAGTAACTAGCCATATGTATATGCTTCCGCTGCGGGACACTAGACGACTTTTCGCCTACTCATAATTATCAATGTGTCTACCGCCTAAAAGGGCCGCAAGTGATTCCCCACGCGGAGGCTCTGTTCTAGACTGCAGGGTGAACGGATTTTTCATCGCTATTTCGAATGTATCTTTTTTACTTTATATTGTACTGTACTGTTTCAAGTCACTTATTTAATTTACCCATGGTATTTGATTTATACGTGTTATCCATCTCACTAGTACTTAGCGTATTTCGGAATGTTAAGCTTGCAACGGTTGTAGAACTGGCTGTTAGCTGGATGATGGCCAACCCTAACTATTCACGTGTGTGTCTAGAATAAGTCACCTTTGTCGTGTTGGCCACAAAATTGTGCTCTATGTATTGTTGGGCTCAGTTGCACTGACAATTGTGGGCCACCAGTTGGATGTGCTGATTGGTTTTAGCACTGTCCCCTCGTGTTCACCCTCTGATCTTATTCCGTCGGGTTATACCGGGTATAGAGCGTTCATTTGGATGCATATGCGGTATTACCCCTGGTGCGTGGGTGCCCGTCGGCGTAGTTCGATGTAACAGACCAGTACGGAAACGGGTGCTGACCCACCATTGATCCACTACCATGGATGCGTGCAGCTACGGTGAAGTTTCGTCCAAGTTCACCACAATAAATGGTGGCAAGGCGGCTTTCTCTCGCTGTCTTCAACTTAGTAAGCGTTGTGCTACTGTATTCAAGAGGCCGTTCGTGTTTGGCCACTGCTGGCTGTGAAGCGCTACGCATATCTAGTGGAATATCGGATCAACAATGCTGAGATACATCGGGCCGCTCTCAGGGAAAAGGCTCTATTCCATCGGCCATTTGGCAATGGAAACGGTCTGGGGACAGTTGGTCCATTACTTGACAGCCAAGCATGAAAAAAACCCACCAGTCAACTCACTCGCGTTGGTCGTTATGGTATCGTAAGATGGGGACTCTGACGAGACAACAGTGGTTGGTATCTGCCTTGATAGACGGACGGTCCTGTACTACAACTGTCGTCTTTAGCGCATAACTCTCCTATTACACGCTTTATCATACAAACAAGGTCAATGAATTTATTGAGCCATGATCTATCACTTCCTCATTCTCTGTGCCGGTGGAGTAAACCTTAGCGTACGGAACCATCTCACACTGTTATCGGGTTTCTAGCTGAATAACTGACTGATTCCACAGATAAGCGGGGTTTCTCATATATTGGGTCTCGTCTTCCGTGCACTACTATATGTTCTCTTGCTGTTCTTTTGTTCATTTCAGGCGGTTTATGCCGGTCGTAATAAAATTTCTTTACGGTATTCCGGTTATCGGATGGATCCTTTGGCTCCCAGGAGTTAATCGGGTTAGTGCTGTTTCGTGGTTTTCATGATACCTTTCGTACTCTACCGTGTGCTTTATGCGGGATGTCAGCTACGCACAAGGACAGAACTCAGCCGATTCTTCTCATGAAAATGAACGCTAACCCTTTTTATTCACTTTTGACTAACCTGGTTAAATTTCAGAAAAATGGGACTGCATGGATCTTCAGATGGAAAGTAGGTAGCTACGAACCGCAGCTTGGCTCCGATATCCACAATGAAACAAAGATAAACAAAATTAAGATGAGACGCTTGTACCTTAGGTGGATTGCAGGGTAGTGGAGTAATTTATCCCCTTGAGGCTACAGAGTGGAGTAGCTTGTTCGACACTGTCACTAGTAATAGTACCCAGCCTCGTGTAATCCGGGGCTATCATTTAACTGTGGGATACAAAACTGGAGCCACGACGAGTGTGTTGAGTGTACACAGGTGTCTAGATATGGCAGTCGACTAAAGGCATACCCTCTAAAATTAACAACGGGGCTTTCCAGTTCTGGGATATTTGCATTCAGTAGCCAAGAGCACCATTCGAGAAACACTTTTCCCAAACTTCCGTCAATTCTGGTACACACTTGAGTGTGTTCTGGTGAGGACTTGAATCTCTGCTTGACAGTGCTGGCCTGTTTTAAGCCTGACTGGTCATGTTTTTGCACTATATTGCTTTCAGCCACGTCACCGTTAGCATACGTGGGCTGTTCAAGGAGAACGGATTCAGTTGACGTTAATTTTCAGATATTTTTTACTTTGAGTAGCCCATTTTTCCACACTCTCCGGCTGACCATCAGACTAGTCTTCTGTAAATATGTGCGTTTGGAAGACAAACTAAATCTTACTATCTGGAATGCATCGATCGAATAAGCAACTTTAAAGTCTACTTGACGTATCTGTGACTCATACACTTTACCAGTCTAATTCATGTGTATCCAAAGGTAACAGTATTCCCCGTTCGCTTGTGTGCCGATCTGTTGATAGGTTGCCATTATTTCGTTCATTTGTCTGGCTTTACTGTTGTTCGCAGACCGTTTAAAACCATGCCAATAGCTAAGCCGTCCACTTTTTCCGTAATGGCGCGCCTTACGTTCCATGCGTCGTGTGAGAACCGCACTCTGTCGGTAGATGCGTAAGTGCTAAGTTTGCTGCCTTGTCACACAAACAACAGAACTTACTTATCTCGTTCCTGGCGTACATACGTAGCTGGATTTGGAATTGGCTTCGTGCCTTCTCTGAAACGACTCGGTTTTCATGGTAAAGGTGTGGACAGACCCTGGGATGCCGCTCCTCATTTGTATGAAGGGATCGGCCATATGACTGGCTATCAATCAGAAGCTGTTGACTTCAGAGCTGCGCGTCCGCCATCACCGGGCTAATAAGCTATGTACAATTGAACCATCATTTTTTTCAAAATGAGGGGTACTGCACCAGTACACGGAGAAATCACTAGCCCTACATTTACTCCAGATACTGAGTTCCCCTGGGTTCGAGTTTCTTTTTAAATGTTTGTATTGCTAATCCCGATGCTTTCTTTGAAAATATATGCTTGTTGTTAGAGTAAGTCAGGTAGGTCTTTCTAGCATGCTATTTCCTAAATTGTTGATGAAAAATAACTAACTGTACTGGCTTTAGCTTCAGCAACGTTTACTGTTACCCCACAAACTCCGAATGCTTTCTGTCTTCACCGTCGTTTTAGATTCGACTGGACTCTGAAACCGCTGAGGTACAAATTGGTAGTTGTATCGGTTGGAACTTAGATGTCCTCGCAGGAGGTCAGCCTGCAGTTACGCGTACCTGTGGGAAAATATGATGGGAAACTTTGTTCTATATCGTGATGCTTGACGGTTCTGTTAAGTAGTTCAACTTCTTCACGCTAAGTCATTGTTGGATAGGCTCATATATTATAACTCATATTATATAT
>NW_008751743.1:616945-625307 GCF_000715545.1 Opisthorchis viverrini
ATTATATTGTCATTATTATTATATTATTATGTTATGTTATTATAGCTCATATATTATTATAACTTGGTCTACAACTCACCTACGAAGTGCTGCTCTCATCACTTGGGAAGTCATGAAATTGATGGTAGCCACTTTCTTCATTTACGCTACTAGCCGTCGAACGCTAGTGTTTTTAAATGTCGTCCAACCGTAGTAGATTGATTCCAATTTCAATGAGGTTGTTATTGTTATCACTATTCAACTCAAAAACTCTAATCTGTTTAAGATCCTGTCAGTGCCAGGCGACAGTAACCTTTCCTTCTTCAATCTAAACTAGTCCCGTTCAGAACTATTATCAGTTCTTTCGTTGTTATCTTTTCCAGGTGGTCAATTATTTGGGTGGTCAGTCAAATTCAATGGTGTAGACCAGTCTCCAGATGCCGCTTACACAGCCATGGGATCCCAACGTTTTACCACGTCTTTCGCTCGCTAGGAAGTTTCACTCCGTGTCCCTCAAATAGGGAAATTCGCTACTGTACAGCTGCTTTTATTCCCTTTTTGATCGTGTACAATATGTTCAAATGAATTCATCTTATCTGAATTTTTGCTAATACTAAACGAGGGCCAGTGTCGCTGCTGATTGATTGATTATTGTCGTGTTAGCGAGCCACGGAAATGATTTTTTCTTTCGGGATATAGAAAAGACAAGACATTCGCCGGACAGGAAAGCCAGAAGAGCCAAAAGAACCATTAACACTATGGGGGGACACGATCTAGCCGGCCTAATTTGAATACCTCAGTATGGTTGCTTTTGATTACACAATGGCTGGAGCTTCAAACTTGAGTGAGATGGGTTCCAAATTTAAGAGAACAAAGCAGGGGGACAGATGGTAGATCAGATGATTGTCTCTTCTGGTGATGCAGCCTTAAAGCGAAGCAAGTAGGGTAAATGAAACGTGGAGACCCCACCTCGAACGTAAAGGTGACAGGGAAATCGAGCCGGGTCATAGGTTGGAGACGGGAAACTAATCTTCCGAAACGCGAATTTAGTGTAACCAGGTAAAGAAGCGCTGGTAAACGTTAGTAAAAAGGCGAATGAGCGGCACTTTAGAAGGCGTTGTCTGGAAAAGCGGACAGTATAACCTTGGATACAATGGGAGTAGTGGAACTCGGGCGACAGATACTGGGGTCAGATGAAAACGGGTGAGTAGAAATGGTGGAATAACCCAAGGAAAGGGCGTCGTGATGGGGAGAGAGGATGCACAGACGGTCGTAGTTCCTTAGTTTGAGACTCATATTGGAAAGGAAGTGCGGGTATTAGTTGTGATAGACCAGTTGTAATCAGATGTGGAACTCTGGTGCGCAGCTATCAAGGGTAGAAAGATGAGACGGAAAGGAATTGGGGGGGAAGGCACAAACCCACATTTTGAATCGGAAATAATGGATATGGGTGAAGCATAGGATAGAGACAAGCTCGCTTGACTGCTGTGTGGCTGCCTTACTGGTCGATACTTCCGAAACAGAGGACGTGTCAGTATTGTTTGACAGCGTCTGGCCCCTATTGAGCAGATTATCTGATTAGCGTGAACGTTTTCACATGTGATTCTGGCAGGCAGTGGCACAACCAATTTGAGGTGTTTGCTCTGATAGTGTAATGGTTGTCCAGTCGTACTGGAACTGCATTCCAGTTCACTCAACTTTTGCCCACAAGCAACATCTGATTTTCCCAAAGTAGGCTTCCCGTGCTTGCTCGGTCCAAGGTACGCCGGTGACTAAATCATATTGCTACGCTTAAAGTGAACATCAAACACATTGTAAACTGCCTCTTGATTGTTCTGTACTGTAAATGCTAACCGTTCTACCCAGAACACCGCTGGAAATTTAATCAGGGAAAAGGCTCTTTTTCCTCAAAGCCAGTAGTCACCCGTGAGACGATGCTTTTGACTAACCGAGTTGCAGTTATAAGACATTTGGATTGTAAAGTATTTCGCCTGACTTGACCTACGCACACTGCTTATGCTACTCCGCATTACTGAATCCGTCCAATTGTACCCGATTTCTCATTACGGATGTCCACTCTCGTAAACAACCTATTTGTCTTGCAACAGCACTTTGGAATTCGGACACTATACTCAGAATATCAGCTTTTTTCAGAGACAGAAGTAAGCAGTAGGTTCAAAAGTATATTTACACTTTCTTGCACCACGCCCATCAATGTGCTGTGCAAACGGCCCCCCGAAATGTTTGAGCGATCTGCAGGAGCTTTCCACCTACTAGTTGGTCCTCAGTACATTGCTCCGATTCCGAACTGCTTGTTTGCGGGATAAATTGCTTGTTCAGTTCTCGAAAGGTCATGGCAATGCGTCTAGACTGAATATCGACGGAGCGAATGGAATGGTGCCAAACGTAACGAGCCGGTCCAAACACGACAACGAGGCTGCGTCGAGGCAACTGGACTCGAACAGCCACGTCACTTGATGACTGTAATAACAGACAGAGAAAGGTGAGAGGTAAAATAGGTAAGAGGTATAAAATAGTGCAGAGAACAGTCGACTGAGAAAATCTTCAGGATGACAGAATGCTAGTGGTGCGAAGTTTCCGGAGATGAGTGATTAACACCGAATGGTTTCAGGGTTTCCAGAATAACCCAGTGTATTTGGCTATTAACCCAGTGTGAAAAAAAACTTGGCTTTAGCGGGAGACCCAGTTGAAATGCTCGTTTATAATATCCTCCAAGTGAATTTCCTCAAGGAGCTTGTCCAATGTTTCAGTTGTTACGATATCAAGATATCGGGTGCGAAGTTTCCGGAGATGAGTGATTAACACCGAATGGTTTCAGGGTTTCCAGAATAACCCAGTGTATTTGGCTATTAACCCAGTGTGAAAAAAAACTTGGCTTTAGCGGGAGACCCAGTTGAAATGCTCGTTTATAATATCCTCCAAGTGAATTTCCTCAAGGAGCTTGTCCAATGTTTCAGTTGTTACGATATTCAAGATATCGCAGTAGACTGTCTAGACGAAACGCACTACTCGTAATAGTGCTGAAAACTCTTCGACAACCCATGGCCGGCTTTGCCCTTCTTTTGGCTCATCAAGAAGGCGTAGTAAGTCTGCGTCAACGTTATGTTTCAGCTGAACCCAAATTGTACACAACCTGCGGAGTACACTTATTTACAAACGAACTCGGTTTCGAAGTCGAGACACAACTGAGTTCCATTTGAATCGCTCGTTTATGGGACGGTATTTGTGTAGCACAAACGAGGGATTCAGTTGAATCTCCACCGTTAAAGCCAGGTTCCTCTGCAAACGAGTATAGTTCGTCCACAGTTGAACATAAAGTTGACGGAAGCTCAGGCTTCTGAGTAATGTGCCGAGATACTGGTGTGATGTTCATAATAGGCTGTATAAAGGTAGCGCATTTGGCTCAAAGTTGTCTTCGAGCTTCTAAAAACCTACGAAATCTTCCAAGTCACAATAACACGGCGTTAAGGACAACGAACCAAGCGCAATTTCTTCCTAAAACATGGACCTCATGAACAGGTCCATACTTTTCCACCTACGGATATGACAGATAAAACAAGATAAGGCTGACAAAATCGTCAGATTTCCCCTGAATATGAGCGTCATTAAAACCCGACCTCTGGAATAGGGGTTAGCGAACCTAAGAAACACCTATTCCGTTTTCGATAATAAAAAAATAAACGCGAGCTATGATGCGCAACAAGCTCGGGAGTGCGAAGTGCTGACGAACCCACCATGAGTTGAATGCTACATAGTTCAAACGCCCAATATGTTGCTCAACCCCTACCTAATGAGTACATGCCATATCGTGCGATGCCTAGCGGGCTGTTACAAATGAGTCAGAATACATAGATCGTATGCGAACGACGCTTAGTAGATGTAGAAACCTGATACCGACCAGTTCATGGATACATGAATCTCCAATCTGAAGCGTTTGGTGAGAACGACGGCTATTCCTTCGTTGTTACTACTACACCACAACTTGAAAGGGCTTTAGGGTTGGAGCACATGATTTGTTGAGACCCAGCTCGGGCTTTCACGCTAAAATAATGGAATATTTGTTGGGACTCACCGTTAAAAATACAGACTTAAATGCCTAAAGAAAAATCAAAATATCAAGTGGTTCCAAATGATGGACCCTTCTAATAATCAGTGGTTCACGCCTTAGCCTTTTTTCAGCCTCCATTTTGATCTCAAGGTACGTGTGATAAGTTATTTTATCAGTCTTTGACGTTTTCATGAGAGGACGAGGCCTACTGATGTAGAAGTAATACGTCACTGTGAAGATGGAGCTGATGAACAAATAGACTGCTTAGCAGGAGGTGATGCAACCGAGGTTAAGTCCGGTTCACCAACTGTATCCGATTTTACATCACATACAGAATGACCAAACTGGACTGCACTTCGATACGAAAAGCAAATATCAGCATTGCAGCACTTCAAACAATATAAGGTTGAAATTGAATCCGGAATTGTTGAGTGAACTAGAACATTTTCTGGGCATTTAGGGCCAATAAGTAAAGAGAACTTCAAGTAGATACTCCCGCTCTCTGTAATTCCACGATACTTAGGTACACAGTCAAACTTCTTTATCGTTCTTGGCTGAAGCATAAACATATTAACTGGAAACAATCAACAAAACAACAAAAGCCATGATACTCCATGCTACGCAATTTCTTGAAGGCTTAAATGAACGTCGGGATTTCTATTCAGTTCGGCAACCTCAAGTGGTCAGTGTACTCTTAAAGTTCTGACAGTGCATGTTTACAGACCGTAGTCAAGTGCCCTGCAAACGAACTTAATTAGGAGAAACGAAGTGGTGCACGTTCAACGACTGATAAGTTGCAAACAGGCGGTCCTTGTCGGCTTTACATCGCAACGTCAGCGTACGGCTCCCACACACCTGAATGCTTCCTTAGCGAATAGGTCATATCCGTTTCCGGCAAACTATCGGTAGTGCTGAATTTGTGGACCAACTCTGATTCGGAATAGGTAAACTGAGAACATATTCACATCGTTTGTTTGAACTGCCTTATTGAGTGATGAATTATGAACCAGAATCCCAGAGCTTCGACAATCTGTGCTTAGGGTGATCCTGATGCTGTTGAATAGATTAGGTAGACACAGGGCATCAAGCAACAGCCTAATTTCGACAAACGTCGATTGAATGCCTGGTTTACAGCTGAAAAACGGAGCTGAACTTTGGACATACGGAATCCCAAGCTAACCTGACCTACCAAACGGGATGTGCACATGCGGATTATCTCAACTCGAAAACACCGAATACACAACTATACCGCAATCTACGAACACTCGCTGCCAGGCGACCTTGGTTCCAAATGCATAACTAATTCTGCTGTGGATTGATCGCTCCATCCTGAAAGTTGCTCATGCGACCGAAAACGTTAGTAATCTACGTCAAAGGTATCCTAAATAAATAAATAAATCGTTCACCTGTAACACCTTTCTGGGGCCTAGATACCATGTCGTCCGAAGGAAGCACGAGGGCTGGGATACTGCCAACTTGCCCAAGCCCAGACAGGGGAAGTCGAGAGGCAGAGGTTGGGTTCGAACCACAGACCTCCCGGTCAGTAAATTCGCGCTCTTACCACTTGAGCTATCTCGCCCCCCTCCCAAGGGTATCCAAACTTTGTTAACCATGAGTTGGTCTGCTATTTTCATAGAACCTCCAGTTCGGGACAAAATTACATAGTGGGACGGCTGAAGGACGACCGCAACTTCATGGTGATCGCTTACGACCGGTCCCGTTATTTTACCCTTGAGCTACTATATGAAAAGTCTTCATCTTCGTAACATGATGAATACGGTAAATCAGACCACACGCTATCAACTGCATTGCCTTTCTCAAAATTAATAGGCAAGTGTCAGTTGACAACTTCCACTGCAGAGCCCACCTACCGTAGTCACTGTCTTCGAACGTTCCCTGCAGCCGACGCCGTGGGGCGAAAGAGAGCATCAAGATGATGAACTACATCGTTTCAGAGAGGTTTGGTAAACAATCGGTGGATTTATTGTTTAGCAAACCTCTCTGAAACGACGACTACCCAATCGGTCCCAAACATTTTCCGATTGAATGACAAGCTACACTTCCAAAACTGCGTAGGCGCCAATTAATACTGTGCATATAAACACACCAACAGACGTCTCCACAAGCATGGTTCGCAAAATCGTGGTTAAATCTCATGAGGGCTGAACCGCAAACTACATAAATCAGAACCAATACTTTGAAGGAAAGCAAAAAACTAGCCGTTTCGGATCAAACAACCGACCTCACAATAAAACAGGAGTTCAGATGTTTCCTACCACACACTCCTTCCATAGACCATTCCACACCACAGTTGATCCCAGTGGGGCTCAAAATGTACCGCTTTCGTAGTTTGTGGGTGAGCTATGAACGGATACCGACTTATAGCGTTTAGAACGGATCAGAGATACACACTATCAAATACATCATTGAATTCAAATGTCAACTAACGTCTAAACACATTCAGCATTGAAGCCGGGTGGACCTGAATATCATGTCTTGAACATGGGGGGAGTGAGTTACAATAAGTAGCTCATCTGATAAAGCCCTCCCCCCCCCTCCCGCCGAAAGAGCCGAAATGATGAAACAGTTGACCTTTCGATTTATTTTCTGACTCGTGGCCAAATTAGAAGACGTACTAGTCAGATGTTTGACCTTTTCTGTCCTGATGACAATAATCCGACTGATACAAATCAACGGGACAATTCGGTTGAGAAATTTATCATAGTTTATTAGTCGCGCACCGGCCCAGAACAACGATAACATCCCGAGCGCGACAAATAAACTTGCTAGGTTTATTGTAAATGACTCCTACGAAACGATGAGCTGGGCTCGTGAATATTCAAGATCTGGCTGTCAAAGCCACCAAAGAACCAAGTCAGCTTGATACAGATGGCTCTACTGTCCCAATTCCAGCAATGGACACCATAGAGTGGATAACAAGATGGACTACACGTGTACATGAGAGGTGATAAGCCGCGAAACATTTAAACTAGATGTAGGGGGGAGACAGCAGAAGTGTGTTGTGTTCCGCAAACCGATCAAGAAAAAGTTTCAGCAGGCACCAACAGAGTCTCGATTTGCGAAGGGAAAACATGGGTTTTATCTGTACGCATAAAAATCTTGTTGGCCGTCGGTCCCACGTTTCCATTAGTTGATCACATAAGCTCGAATGTGGTCGGTTCATTCCCTGATTAGATCTGCAAGCAAACCGATTGCTGTTCATCTGAACAGCTCCGATTGTTATGTCAAAGCAAGTGGGCGTTGTGGGTTTACCAGCGTTCACTTCTGATGACACACCGTGGAACACTTCGGAGACTGCATGGTAGACACCGATACAAACTTGTACGGTCATTGACTTTGCGATAATCTCATATTTGCATAACCTCATATCCCCACAGCGTGGTAACGGATTGCTTGTTTTGTGGGTATCTTGATAATGTGCCAAAATCCACAAGAAGCACACGCAACCCCAAGTGATTCGGAATTCCCATCCTCTAACCAACTGACCTAGGTCACCAGTCAGACGGCACAGTACAGGGTACCAATCATCATCCTATTCCGAACTTTCGTGCGTGGACCTCATCTGTCACACTACAATCAGAACACATACAACTCCCAAGTTACATAAGACGCTCCACAACTTCCAGCGCCTATCCACCGTTCCATTCAGGTTTATGTGATTCTTCCAGAGGACCAGCTGAACGTTTGCGCAAAGCATGCAGCCTACGGTTTGAGACGATGTTCTCGTGAATAAACCAAGGTTTCGTCGAACAATTTTATACATTTTTTATACACAAATGTTCTGCGGAGTGAAAAAAGAACAGATAAATTTCCCTGATCAAGAAACAGTTCTGGTTCCATGATAAGAGCAGGCGTTTACTTCATAAACCACTGATTTAGGATGTTCTACGGAGTACAGAACATACTAATAAGGCTGTTGAGGATAACAACCCATAACCAGTTTGGTCCTTCTTGGGACTCGTCAAGTGAGCACAAGTCCCAAGTTTCCGTCAAAATTATGTTCTGCTTGAACACTCAGTTACAGGAAATGAATCCCCTTCGCAAAAGACTATACCGTCACCTTACCAGTGGTAGACTTGTGGACGACCGACAGCAGAAAAAAAAGAAACCCAACAAGTGCCAGAAAGAGAACGAAGTGCCCAGAGAACAATCGCAGCAGAAGGACGGGTATGACTTGCTACCTCTTCCAAAAACCCAGTCTGCCAAACTTGATTTCCCGAAATTAGAGTATAAATATAACCATACCGTTACACACTTTCATGGACACCCCGTCATATATATATATATATATAT
>NW_008751743.1:625323-628751 GCF_000715545.1 Opisthorchis viverrini
GCTACCTACTCGTATGTCCGTGACATCCAACCAGTGGTGTGTTTTGGTACAGTCGTTTGGTCTGATAGCTCGCCTTTCCTGCCGTGACCGGCATTGCAGAGGATTTTAAAATTTACATCTGGGCGGATATGAAGACCCTCAAACCTAGTCGACTTGAGTGCAATTTACTCACCATTCCGTCGTGATAGGGTTGATCAAGTCAACGTTTATGAGTTATCCAACTGAGCTCGAGATGGTTATTTCCGAATCTGAAGGTTGTTTTTACATAATTTGTAGAAGGGACGTTTTTTTTCTTATAAATTCAAATGGTGTATATAAACATAGTTTTCTGATGAGCTACTCCACTTTATTCAGTAGTGCGAGTTAGTTCGTAAGTGGCGACACGTTCAGGAGTCGGAATCGATCGTAGCAAGTTGATCAGGTACAGATGAACGACATATTGTTCTCGCCGTCTTCGGTTTGAATTTGTGGTCGATTTGTATGACTGGTAAACTGTTGAACCCACCATAGACAAGAACTGAGTATGCAACCGCTCCAAACCTGGTTGTGAGTAGCACCAAATGAAGGCGATTTTGTGCTCATAAGCCTTGTCAGAGAGATGGACTCCATGGAGTTTAAGGATGACTTTTTGTAAGTCTGTAAGCAGGATGCTTATCCAAGCTGCAGACTCTAGAAAGTACCAAAAAGCTCAGAACTAGCTGCGATAATGTGTTTAGACATGAACAACTAAGCTGAGGGTTAAAAAATCCATAAACAACTACCAGTGTCACCTCAGTTCAAAAGTTTCAATAATTCCTTAGGTCTGCCACTTAGTCGAAAGTAAAAATTCAGATTGGAATTTTCGTTAGCAATGTAAAACGCCCTGAAACGATGAGAAGAGATTCACGTAGAAAAACGTACCAACCGCAAAGAAAAAAATTAACATACAGTGATTTCGGCTTGTTGGCCTAGATCTGATCGGATCCGTTCAAATTCGGCCAGGACTTCGGGTGAACCAGAATTCGGAAGAGTGAAAATGAGCGTCGTTGGTGAGCAAAGGTTCAAGGTGACGAGTCGGTCACCCCAGAGCCATACATCATCCAGATGCGGAACAATGGATGCACCCCGCTCCGGGCAGTACTCCAAATTGCACAGCTCTACTGGGATGAAGGTTTGGCGCACAAGGGAGGTCTGAAGTGTTTGATTGATACGATCCACTAAGAAGCGGCTATACGATGGTAAGCCAGTGAAACGACCAGGCACGACTCGTTGTCGTTTGAAATTGACCTTGGGACCGTAATCCTGACGCAAAACATGGTAAAGAATGTGTAGCTGTCACATTCGACCATCGAAATAGACGATAACCCGTTAACTGTTTCCTATTTGACGAGGTGAAAACAAAATGAAATATAGCTTCCGAAACTATTATGGACGTTTTCAAGGAGAGGCCCAAGGTACGTCGCTTCCAGTTCATAAACTTTCGTTGATCAATAATAGTGAGAATGTGGGAGAAACGGCGATGCATGGACAGCCAATCCAGTTCATTGGCGTTGAATCGCTCTAATCTGTTGGGAACCGAAATAGCTATGCAGTGAAAATGACAGCTTAGATATTGCTGTGTAGTTGGGTCATTTTCATCACTAATCACTATCGTGCTCCGCATAAAAATTTCTACCCGATGAAACAAAAGTCGACAACGCGACTGAAACTGTTGGTGAACTTTTTGTATTTCGTTTTAGGCTGACCAACAAAGCCCTTGCCAGTCCGGAAGAAAGGACTCTACAAGTTACCATTTCAGCAGCAAATCATGTATAAGTTGTAGGATGGCTGTACCTGCCATAGTTTCGTTCACTGATGATCTTGGAAAGTAGAATTCGACAGCTGTTGTTTGAGGACAGTAGGTTACATCGTTGAACCAAGACTAAAGGCGACAGTGACATCTGGCGCTCAACATACGTTGTCTTACCAATGAGGCTCTTGGAGTGTGACCATCTTTTTATCACGATGGCTGCCTCCACAGCTCATCTGCTAATCTTACATTTCCACCAGATTCAGATTACGCTTTGGAAACACCAGACGTCAGACCGAAAGGCACAAGAATAACCTCTTGTGCTATTAAACTAGTGTGAATCACACTGACGAAGTGTATGGCGGATCAACAACCGTTTCCGGATTCGTTCGTCACACTAAACTTCATCGATGGGATCCGATTCATAACATGTGGTATCAAATGCGGCTTGCGCCGCATCGCATGTACAATCAACTGGAAGCCCATTAACCGATGTACTCTATAACCGTCAGTATTGCCAAACGATGACAGTCGAAACCTAGAGTATCATTGTTAATACGTACTCTGTCCTTGACACAGGCTGCCACGGACGCCATAGGTGACCTGACAAAAACCACTCTGGACTTCCCAGTTCGAGAATTGGTTTAATCCTTCGCAGGGTAGGTTGCTTAGGTTTAGATTTGATTTCAGTAAACCATGCAACGATGCTTCACACTGTGCAGGCAGGAAGCACATTTCAAATCACAAGGCACAGTCATATGCAATTACCCCTGTAGAACACTTTTACTTACGAAAAAGCATATTATTTTGAAAGACCTGGAACTTTACTGTCATATTCAGATCTATATGAAACGCTCCAGTCGGAATTCGTAAACCACAGCAGAACCTCTAGAACTCTATTTGGATCTAAATATGATTAGGATAGATAGCACGATGTGGTACTACTACCGACGAAGTAAAACCTACCAACCTGCTTACGCCTTCCGGACTGAGACAGTGCCCATGGATTTTGGTCTATTTGGGCCAGCAACCAGGCTTCTTCCTCTTTTGTTACAAAATCTGACACCACGGAGATACCCTGAAAAGTAAATTCTCCACACGCTGGTGAACCGTGACATTGGTGTGAACCCCGATAGCAGAGAGCACAGTCACTGCAAAAGGTAGACTCGAATTGAGGTAGATGATCCTGTCAACCAAATAAGTATAATGTGAAAACTACATACCCAGGTAAGCGGATTATTAGGCTGACAAATTTTGCATGTCCGAACACCTTTACATCCACACAAAGGTGTATTCTCCGATGCAAGTGACTGCAAAGTGAAAGGGTAGAATAAATAACAGTTCGAGGAAATATAATGGAAGATTCTACATACCTGCTCACTACTCCTCTTCATCATCATCATCATGGGAAACACATCAGTGTTCAATATCAGTGCTTCGCTGTCGTACTACATGATCTATTTAAAAGCCTTATTGTGAAGAACAGAATGAAGGTAGACAGGGCAGGGGCTTAGTACTTGCCTAACACAACCACTCCGAGGTGCCTGCACCTCTAGACACTCATTCAGACAATCTGGATAGAAATAATAATAATAAAATAATAATAATAAATAATAATGATAATAAAAATAAAATAAATAAATAAGATTAAAATAAATAA
>NW_008751743.1:628794-630260 GCF_000715545.1 Opisthorchis viverrini
AAATAAGATTAAAATAAATAAACAAATAAAAATAAAATAAATAATAATAAAATAATGATAATAATAAAAATAATAATGGTAAAAAAATAATATCGATTAACAGCCATATCTCGCGGTGTCTCCAGCCAGACGCATTTGGGATCATGCAGTCCTAACCCTGGGAGGCGAGTAGCATCGACAGTAAACTCCTCCATGCCCTTCCGCCAGCTCAAGAGTTGGCCACCTATCGGTAATGGGCACGGAAAACAGCACTGTCGTCGGCAAACGATGGCTAGACATGCGCAACACATGTCCCAAACAACGCAGCTTCTGGTGCTGGACACATTCTTTAGTAGAAGTACCCGCTGCACAACCGAAAACTCGCTTTCTAACTGCCCCATCAGGATTCGCCAACACTAACGCACATGAGTTATGTTGCTGAGACAACGATTGTCGAACACCTGAAAACATCTCAGTTCCGCCGCTCGAACATGCCAAGTCTCACAGCCATACAACAAAACAGCCTGCACCGTAGCATGATACACACGTTCCTTGAGATTCAGGGATACACCACTTGACGCCATAGGTGTCTCAAATTAACAACGACGACCCAGGCCTGGCGGATTCTGTTGGGGATATCAATATCCCCCAGAAAACGCTGTTTTTATGTGTGCTAGCGAACTCCTGGCATCTTCAAGGTCAAACTATGAAAAATCAATGGCCTATTGATACTCCAAGAAAATTTAAATCCGACCACGTACAGGATACCATTCTTTCCACTGACTTGTGTCCGAGGTTTTCGTCTTCTTACTATTCGCCGTGCTAGGAGTCTGGATCAAGCAACATAGCTGGGGATAGAGTATTGCCACAATCCGCATTATCATATTGTTTGCTCGCTGCGTGACAGAACCGTAACATATTTGGCGACGCAAGATGGAGGCAGAACAACTCAAAGTAATGTTTGAGCAACAACTGCAACTCATCAAAGTACTTACGGAGCGACTATCAACTACATCTTTGGCTTCACCGGCGGCGTCGAGTGTCCCACAGTCGGTTGATGGAATCGCTGGCAGTATCAACGAATTTTGCTATGAACCCTCAGCTGGCATAACGTTTGATGCTTGGTTTCGTCGCTATGAAGACCTGTTCAGGGTCGATTTTTCACTTCAAGATGATAGTTGGAAGGTTCGCCTCCTGCTCCGCAAACTTGGACCCGCAGAGCATGATAAGTACGCTAACTATATTCTGCCAAAAAACCCGCGCGATTTCACTTTTGATGAAACGGTCAACACGCTTTCACAAATATTCGGTGAGCAAACGTCACTTTTCAACATCCGTTATCGATGCATGAAGCTAGTGAAGAGTGATGCAGACGACTTCCTCACATATTCTGGCATCGTGAACCGAGAATGCGAACGGTTCAAACTCGGATCGTTAACGGAAGATCAGTTCAAGTCGCTGATTTTCATATGTGGTCTACAATCCCC
>NW_008751743.1:637575-671264 GCF_000715545.1 Opisthorchis viverrini
CCGAGGAAGGGGGTTTGGTTGAGGTACCCCACCTTGAGCCTTCGACTCAAAAGTCTGACCCACAAGGCAGTGGGAGGACGTAGGGTTTTGTTCGGGGACCCTGACCCTAGCCTCTGACTCAAAAGTTCGATCCACGAGGCAGTGGGAGAATGTTGGGTTTTCTTTGGGGACCCTGCCCGGAGCCGACGACTCAATAGTCTGACCTGCTTGGCTGCAGAGGGTTGGCCTAAGCGAGGGCGCAGGGAACAAGGCATTACTGTCTCATTCCTGATGCGGCTGCGCACAACAGGTGCCTTTTGAGCAGCCTCGGGCTCTTTGGTTTTAAAAGTATTTCGACCGTATTGGATAATGCGCCGGCATTCACGGTCAACCGTTGGGCGATCGGAGTGTGCGGTTTTTGGGGCCGACCTCTTCTAACCCGTCCTTCCTCGGGAGAAGGCAGCATCACTGCTTCCATAAATACGGACATGCTGGTCGCCTGGGGGAAACACCTTACTGCCTTCACGCTCCTGTTGCAGAGGACAGTACGACTTTACCCCCAGACCGCCTCGTACCACGATTACTCGTAGTGCGGGGTCTCGCTGCTCCCCTTTGGCCTTCCTGGCATGGTGGAACGAAGTTCCAGCCAGTGTAGCCCGCGGGATCATTGCAGCACTCAAGCCCGACCACCACGTCAAGGTGGCAGCTTTAGATCGGGCATAGTGCGAAGATTTGACGCACGCACCACACACCACGCCACAATCCAGTTTGCTACTCTCGGATCAATGTTTCCGAGCCACCATATGGCCACGAAGCACAAGGCCATGTCCTCACGTCAAGGTGGCAGCTTTAGATCGGGCATAGTGCGAAGATTTGGTCGACGCACCACACACCACGCCACAATCCAGTTTGCTACTCTCGGATCAATGTTTCCGAGCCACCATATGGCCACGAAGCACAAGTAACGCCATGTCCTCCATAATTCACAGCCAGCTCGCACGTTGACTTTATCTTGTCGTCTGATGATTCGTCGAGTCAAGTTACGTTCGGGATATTTTACAAGATTTGAACAGCTTCGCTGGAGTCTGATATCCAGTGCGTGAGAGGGACTGGTACGCCGTACCACAGACAAAACCCTCAGAAATGTGCAAAGAGGTGGCGATATCGCAACAATATGAATTCACATCTGATGGTGTAGCATTAAGAAGAGACTCTAGAAGACGATTCGGGTAAATCTGCCTAACATCCTGATCTGGAAGTCTCTCAGTTGCCAACCGATTGCTCGGTACCTCATGCAGCTCTGAAAAACGAAGAGACTCCGGACGAACGCGTGGTCGGAATCTACAAATGTGTTCTAAAACGACCGCCAAAACCGTTCAGCTGTAGCACCCTTTCGGTACCTAACCGCCATGCCACCCGAAGGTTGTACGAGTGCTGAGATACTGCCAGGTTGCCGAAGCCTAGACAGCAAAGGTCGAGAGGCACATGTCGGGCTCGAACCACGGACCTTCCGGTCAGTAAATTCGCGCTCTAAAAACTTGGGCTATCTCGCCCCGACCGATAGCGAGTTACTGAACCGCGCTATCTGTAACTGATGGCAACGTCATCGATTTGGGCTCGCAAGCAGCATGCCACTGGAGGACACAATGTGGCTAGACAACTTTGGCTATATTCCGGAAGTCAGTACCACATAGAAACGACCTGTGGTTAGTACACAGCTTAAGCAATAGTTCACCATTGTCCGTACATACCCAGTCCAATTCATTTCGACCATCTAATTGAGTCTCAGATGCACTAAGACGTTCCATTTATGTATTCAGATCCCCGGAAACCACGATATGAGATTGAGCGCGCCGCAACAGGGCATTCAGGGCGTCATAAAACTTGTCTTTGATGGTCCCAGGGCTACAGTCAACTGGGACGTGAGCAGACACGACAAACAGACATCAGTCAACTACCCCCTTGTGAGACTGCTACAGGCGTTGCCAGACGGACCGCGCAGAGGTAACTACCGATGGGTATCCAGTCGAGCAAGGATCTTTCCGCCCCGTGACTCAGGACGATCCAAACCCTACACATCCTGCCACGGCAGCCCTTGCATCATCAAAGATACGCAGCCGGAAGCGAGTGGAGAGTGATGAGGCGGTCAGCTCAACCATTGTGCTTGTATCTTGAATTATTGTTTCTGATGCACAACACAAATCAATCCCAAGCGAGTCTAGTGTGAAAGCACCAGCCGCTTGTTGACCTGGTTGCTTCAGAATTCGGACACTGAAGGCAGCCAGATAGATTAGCCGTCGAGGCTTGAAGACTGATTCCAAGACGCCAGCGCCAGATGACGCGCAGACATTGTTTGGAAAATCTATGCAGGACGAACGGGGTCGTCAGTCGCAACTCACAGACCTACAAAATAAAAAAATTGGTGCCATGCCGCCAGAAAGACAGCACGAAGGTTGGGAAACTGCCAAGGTACCCAAGCCCATATGAGGGTAGTGGAGAGGCAGAGCTCGGATCCTTACGGACCTTCCGGTCAGTAAATTCGTACTCTAACCACTGAATTATCTCGCCCTCCATGACCAAATTGACAGTCCGCAATTTTCGGCCTAGTGGTGCTTCAGCTGTCGACTTCCGGACTTTCAAAGATGCATCTTGAGTGGTCCGATAGCCCCGAAGTAATCTCTGAATAACTTCGACGGATGTCCCCTACCCTCGATATTGGAGGAACGCCCGCTTGAACGTATTGACAGAACGTTCTACCTGGTAGTTTGACTGCGGGTGGCACGGGGACGAACGGACGTGCGTGATTGCATTTCTCCCAAAGAACTCTTGGAAGCAACTGGAGCTGAATCACTACCATCGTCATCCTCACCACCATCGTCATCTTTATCATCATCATTATCATCATGAAATCAGTGTTCAAAACCGATGCTTCAATGCCGTACAACCATGATTTGATTAAAAACCTTACTGTTAAGGAAAGTATAAGAGTAGACGGGGAAGGGATTTAGTGCTGGCTTATTACAATCATTCCGAGGTGCTCACACTTCCAAGCACTCATTCAGGCAACCTGGATAAAAACTGACAAGATTGCCATCGGTTGACTGTCATATCTTGCAGCGTCTCTAACCAGTCGCAGTGGGGATCACGCGGTCCCCATCCTGGAAGGCGAGTAGCACCATCAACATCAAAGACAGTAACATGAATGTTGGCACTGATGCTTCACTGACGTAGAACCATACGGTTCATCTGGAGGAAAAGAGTGGGTGGAGGGGAACATAATGCTGACCTTTGTCAAGAATTTCGAGGTGCCTCAACCTCCAACCGCACAATCAGCACCAAAAGGTTTCGTAATTCGCTCCGCCAGGTCAAGGGTTGGTCCCCTCTCCGCTTTCGCCACTCTGAGTTGGGCATGAAAAACAGCACTCTCTTCGGCAAACGATGGCTAGATATGCGCAACACATATCCCAAACAACGCAGCTTTATGTGCTGGACACACTCTTCAGTGGAAGTACCCGCTGCACAACCGAAAACGCGCTTTCTAACTGCCTCGTTAAGGATACGCCGACATCAACCCACACAAGCTATAGTTCTGCGACAACGATTGTCGAACACCTGAAAACATCTCAGTTCCGCCGCTCGAACAGGCCAGGTCTCACAGCCATACAACAAAACAGCCTGCACTATAGCATGATACACACGTTCCTTGAGGTTCAGGGATACACCACTTGACGCCAAGGGTGTCTCAAATTAACGACAACCCAGGCCTTGCAGAGTCCTGCATTGTCCTCATCCGTCAAACTACTTTTGGAACTAACACGACTTCAGAGATAGGCAAAACGCTCCACAAATTCCAGTACCCCTCCCTGGATTGTAAGTGGCGCGTTAAGTGACTGCAAGTTCAGGAGTATGACGTTACACTTCGTGGCTGAAAAGTGCAGACCTAAGGACGGGATAACTTTGATCAGTTCATCCAAAAACACTTGTGCTTCATCCTCCTCTTCGTAGATAAAGACATCGGATTTTGGAAATCTTCCATAGTTCATCTCGTGATTTCATCGATCACAGAGTTAAACAGGAATAAGCGGAGTGGCAATCCCTGACCGTACGGAGGTCAGCCTTTCCCTAATAACATTTTAAATGGATGTGTCACGTGCAGGACACGGACCAAACGAAGTCATGCCCCGATTGGTCAGAATGTCAGCCAATCCGGATCGAGCATCTTTGATCCGACGCTTTTCGCCCCCTCACGGAGATTCTATCACTACCTTGTGGGACGCCCTGTGATTACCCTATAAATACAGTTGTAATACTTGTCTTCTGTCTCCATAAAAGGCTGCGTAGAGCTACCATACCTTTTGGTATACCATAGAGGGCGGGGCAGGAAACCAAGGGACCGATACTGAGTTGCGCCACCGCTCAGCAAAACCCAACATTGGCGGACATTATTTCGTCTACGACAGCTTTCGGAGATCTCGCCGTATGCCGTTACACTTCCGGAAGTATGGGAATACAAAGGGCTTATTACGGTCACGAACATCCGGTGCATTCCTTGGGTGGCAATTGTATCAAGCAGAACACACTGGTCAATCGAGTCAAAAGCGCCTTGGAAGTCCAGTAACACTAGAATTGCTGGTCGCTTATATGTATGACGTCGTCCTAGCACCTAATGAGGTGTGAAGATTCGTCAGTCGCTTGACGAAGGCCGCCTTCCCCCTGCTTGGAAGGAAGCGATTGTCACGCCAATCTACAAAACTGGTGACCGACTATCGCCTGGCAGCTATAGGCCTATAAGCCTCACTAGCGTGCCGTGCAAGGTGATGGAACGCATTCTGAAGCGAGCCATCCTAGATCACCTTACTTCCAGCAACCTGATATCTCCAGCTCAACACGGATTCCTCCCAAACCGTTCTTGCGTGACAAACATGCTCGTGTTTATGGACAGCCTAACCCAAGCCCAGGACGAAGGACTCGTATCGGATGCCATATTTTTCGACTTCTCAAAAGCATTCGATAGGGTCCCACACGTCCCGCTGCTCCACAAACTCGAGTCTTACGGAATTCAAGGGAAAATCCTCCGCTGGATCAAGGCGTTCCTATCAGACAGGTCATTCCGAGTGAGAATAGGCTCAACCTATTCCTCTTCAGCGCCGGTCTCCCTTGGAGTTCCTCAAGGCTCCGTCTTGGGACCACTCCTGTTTCTGACCTACGTCAACGACCTCCCAGACGTTCTTGCGAGTCCATGTTTACTTTTTCCGGACGACTTGAAATCCTGGAGTTCCAATGCCAGCGCCCTCCAAATGGACATGCTCCTTCTCGAACCCAATTTAAAGCACTATTAGACATTTATTTATGCGAATCCTCGCGCTAGCGAGCATTCTGCCCCGCGCTGAGAACATAAAGAGCAGTGCTACACCCTTTTTTCACTTGTGCCTTTCAGGTGAACGACAGCCACTGACCGACAAGAACAAAACCGACCCGGGAGACTTGGGCAATAGCCTCGATCCTGTGTATCAATCCGTGAATCCGTGAATCCGTGAATGACCCCTAATTCACCGGAATTCAGCTTGTTGCACTCGAGTCAGTGTTTCACGAGCCCCCATAACGTGACGAATCACAAATGACGCCACCAATCTAGTTACAATCGGGACCAAGCTAATCCACCTGTGGATGCCATACTCACTACGATCACTATTTCCGACTCTACCCAGTTGTCTAACGCAGCCTCTGTAGAAGACAGCTACCAACATTGTGCTACCGTTTCCAATCCCATGTGACAGCTGATGCCCATATTTATTCCCCTTGACCAGATGAACTGAAACCTTCTTGTTTTACTGAACTATTTTTATAACTCTTACGGACTTTGGTCGGACATTGTAATTTTTGCGGTTGTTCGCCCTCGATATCTGTTTGGTTGTGACGATATCGATTTTGAGGCGAAGTGATCTGCGTCTATCCTCAGGATGGTGATTGTACCGCCTTATTTTGTAACCCTACGGTATCTGCAGAGGAGAATCTGTTGAGTAACGTGATTCCAGAATTCGGATTTCTTGGTCGTTTTCGTGGATTGGCACGCGTTTCCCAAACACAAAAAGCAGATTGCCGTAACAGTGGATTCCCGACCGGGAATCGAACCCGGGCCTTCAACGTGACAGGAGGAGATACTGACCACTATACTGCCGAGGATACCACACCGGTTGGTTTGTGCAACTCGACATCTCAGACGGAATCAGGAACCTGCCTTGGCGTCCTACTGGTTCGTGTGAATGGTCCGCAAGGCAGCGTTCTCACGTACGCATTGTTGGATATTGGGTCGGATGTGACATTGGTTACGAAGGACTTGCTTGATGAGGTTGGTCTGACCGGCACTCCAACAATTTTGAATTTATCGAGAGTGAGTGGGACCTCTAATGTAGAGGCTATAGGTCTCAGAATCGAGTTTGAGTCGGTATATACAGACGCGACTGTAGCGGCTGAACAAGCCTTTGCAATACGCTCTCTGCCCATCAGCCCACCGGTCATGAGCCCAACGAAGATGGCTGGCCAATATGATCACTTGAAGGATACTACCTTTGTGGAAATTCCTGATAAGCGTGTGAGAATATTGATAGGAGAAGACGTTCCATAGGCACATTGGCCTATGGAGAAAAGGTTGGGCAGGCAGAAGGAACCTTATGCTGTTAAGACACCTTTGAGTTGGGTTCTACTTGGTTCGTTGTCCATAGGACATAGAGTCTGGAGACATGTTCAACATGAAAGTATGAAAGATGATGACATAACTGCTCATCTAAAGGCTCTGTATGAGGCTGATTTTAACGATTTAGTGACTCCGGGCGTATGCCAAAGTGTCGAAGACATAGAAGCGCCTCGAATTGCTGAAGAGTCTTCAGTGTTCAAGAATGGTCATTACGAAGTACCATTGCCGTGGAGAACGGCTGAAAGACTTCCTGACAATTATCGTCTAGCCCACTCTCGATTGCAATATATGAGGAGGCGTTTTGCAAAGGATCTGACTTTGTTAGCGCGATACAGAGAACGCATGAACGATAACATCATTACGGGCTACCGCGAACCTCCACCCACTCATCATTCTAAATCAGGGGACGAAAGAAAGTGGTATTTATCTCGTCACCCCGTCTTGGACCCAAAAAAACCAGAAAAGCTACGAGTTGTCTTACGTTGTGCGGCCAAGTTTTAGGGAGTATCCCTGAACGATAGATCGTATCAAGTTCCCGACACTACTGCGAATTTGTTGGGAGTTCTCTTGCGCTTCCGGAGTGATTATGTGGCTGTGGCTGCAGACATTTCCGAAATGTTCATCCAAGTAAAGGTTCCCGAGAGCGACAGGGGTGCATTACGTGTCTTATGGTGGGACTCGGAAGACTTGGCCGGCGAGCCCAAGCAATTGCGAATGATAGTTCATCAGCTTGGAGTCACGTCCTCGCCATTTTGTGCCATTTTCTCCTTGAGATAGACAATCTCAGACAGGGGATTGAATTGCATGACTGAAGTGAAACAATTAGTGGATAGATATTTCTACGTTGATTGTTTGGCATCACTGCCGGATGTGATTGTGGCTCACAGATTTGTGCGTGAGCTTAGTCGAGTGTCATCAAAGGGTGGTTTCCACTTAAGAAGATGGTTATGCAATAGAGAATCTCTCTTGAGTGAGGTGTGTGAGTCGGATGTCTCGTCATCGGTGCTTTCCATTGAAGCCTTTCAGACAGTCGAAAGGACGTTGGGTTTACGATGGGATGCTAAAGCGGATGAATTCCGCTTCACCTTTGTTTTTCCCGATCGACCAATCGCTCGACGAGGGATACTGTCTTCGATCTCCTCCCTGTTTGATCCTTTGGGTTTGGTAGCCCCTTTGCTTCTGCCAGCAAAAATACTGTTACAAAGGCTGTGTAAGAAGCAATTACATTGGGATGAAAAACAGAGCGATGAAGACTCAGAGAGTGGAAGAGATGGTTGAAAAGTATAAAGCCATTAGACGAACTAAAAATACCCCGTTGCGTAAAACCTGCTGACATTTATGATGCAAATGTAGGTTTGCATATATTCAGTGACGCCTCTAAAGCGGGGTATGGTGTGGTTGGGTATTGTCGCTGGTGCGTCGAACCCGATAAATTCACACGCATGCTGATATACGCCAAGTCTATAGTGGCACCTTTGAAATCTGTAACAGTGCCGAGGCTTGAGTTGAATGCCTCGCGACTAGCCGCAAGGGTAGCGGAAGAACTGCGGAAAGAAGCAGGCATTTCGTTCACAAGAACAACTTACTGAACGGACTCCACTATGGTGCTTTACTAAATACGAAATACTGCCACTCGCTATAGTACCTTCGTGGCAAACAGAATCTCTACGATTCATCAGTTGTCGTCACCCTGAGATTGGCTGTCAAATGGGGTTGGAAGCGGTAGCACAATGTTGGTAGCTGTCTTCTACAGACATTTTTCCCAAATGCACGCAAACAGATCTGGATGAGGACTGAGGACTCACCCCCTACTTTGAACGAACAAGTATCCTTGCTTGACTAGATACCTGTTGATAGTCGCCTCTGTGCGGTTTGTCTGGCAAATTCTGTGAAGGCGTCTCACAAGTGGCAAGTTGGTAAATGTCTGTTTGTTGTGTATGTATACGCCCCAACCGATTGTAGGTCCAACCCCATCAGAGACAGTTTTTATGATGCCCTGAATGCCCTACTGTGGCAAGACAAAAACTCAGATATCGTGGTGAGTGCCAGAGATTTGAACGCTTAACGTATCTGAGACTCATTTAGGAGTTCGACATGGAGTAACCTCGGTGCGTGCGGAAAATTGCGATACTCGAAGTCGTCTAGCCGCATGGTGACCCCCAACAGCATTCTGACCACGAACTCAAATCATTCAAGGTGCCATCAGTCAACGATGATGTGAATCAATAACTGACTGCCGGCCGTTGTGGAACACATTTATGGGTTCCAACCACGCGCTCGTCCGGAGTCGTTTCTTCATATATTTTTGAGAGCCACGCAAAATGCGGACCAATCGTCCGGCAACTGAAAGACTGGCAGATCCGGATGTTAGCCGAACCTTCCGGGATCGTCTTCTGGAGTCTCTTCCATAGGGTTCACCACCAGATGCTAACTCATAATGGGATAAGATTGCACAGTGCTAGGAATGTTTCCTGTCGCACGGCACAACCAGGCTCACTGAAGCACCGGATATCAGACCGAATCTGGCACTCCCTAAATCTCTGAGAAATATCCCAGCAGGCCCGGAACATAACTTGCTGCAGTGAATTATCAAACGTCGAGTGGGGGCGAACACGTAAGCCGACCGTGAAGTGTGGTGGACAGAAATCCAAAGGAATAGAACAGACTCAAAAAGCCGGTAATACCCGACCCTGCAACTGATGGAAGCATCAGCTGCTACGACAATCGGTGGCTTGTGATCGTACTGCGACAGTTCGGAGCTGAGTATGGACCTGAGCTGGCAGAAAGTAGTTCCACGTTCTTCTGGCCAAGCCTCGTCCTTCTTTGGAAGGCAATTGAGTGTTAGCCAGACACTCCATGCAGGCAAAAATGCAGAATAGTAGCCGGTAAAACCCAAGAATGAGAGAAGATTAGTAACATCCTTGGGAGCCGGAATCTGTTGAATTCCTCTCACGGTCTCGGGAACAGGTTTTCGACCGTGTATACCGAAGATGAACCCCAGATACTGAACGTCTGTCATGAAGAACTGATACTATTCAGGAAGGGGGAGGAGGCCGTTTTCCTGGACGGGTTGAAACAACCTATTGATTTGCGTGCACAGTTTATCGGGAGAGGCGGCAGCATTCAGCACATGTTTCAGGTATTCGCCCACACCTTGAGTGCCAGAGAGGATGGTATCCGCCAACTGATGAGAGATCGCAGATATTGGAAGTCCGACGCAACTTTGATTTGCAAGCTTGTGTAAAACTTGGCGAAACAATGGCCGCCGTTCATAACGTTGACTAAATATTCGGGCACCGGCATTAGCTAGGGGCACCGTTTGAGGGCTGTGTCGAGGCTGGTCGGGAAGTTAGCACAAATGCGAGTTCACCCACAACGATTTCGACTACCCATGCAGAGTACGATACTGGGATGCCTTGCTGCCAGAGTGCTGTGACTTGTGGAAGAACGAGCAACTCTGTATCGGTCCCCTGGCTTCCTGCCCCGTTCACTGTGGTGTATCAAAAGTTATGGTAGCTCTACGCAGCCATTTATGGAGACAGAGGACAAGCGCTACAACTGTATTTATAGGGTATTCACAGGGCGTTCCACAAGGTAGCGATTGAATCTCCGTGAGGGGGCGAAAAGCGTCGGATCAAAGATGCTCGATCCGGATTGGCTGACATTCTGACCAATCGGGGCATGACTTCGTTTGGTCCGTGTCCTGCACGTGACACATCCATCCAAATGATGTGACGTTCGACTTTCAGAGACAGCTGGCCAGCGCACATCGAGGTGCTTGAGTTGCGCGTCAAAATGTGGCAAGATGACGGAACCGGTCCCTTGGGGCCGACACCTGAAGTATCTTCTTGTTCGAGTCGAGGGGTTGCCTTTGTGATACAAGAGTGACCAGGACCAAGCTTGATAACCTTAGCGAAGCGCCGAAGGATATTAGCGAACTGATCTACAATTGCCACGGGTTAACCGATCATATTGCAAGCGTAACTGGTTATGATATGTCACACCAAGACGGTCGAAATAGACAAGACCAAAGAGGTTCTATTCGGCAGCGGCGGCGTAACACGACCCAGTGAGTGTCGTCTGTGATCTCAATTTTTGACCTTCACACCCACCATTGACGATGCCAAATTGCATCAAAAAATTTGGTCTGATTTTTCTGAAACAAATTTAAAAGCAATACCGCGTTATGAACACAGAATCTATACGGTTCTCTGCCGTGCAAATTAGTGCATGCCTCGACCCGTGGTAATGCGCGCTATGGACTATCTGTTTGGCCGTTGTCAACTCCACCCGATTTGTGCATCACGAAGAAAGGGATCCCGATCTGAAAAAAGGGAAAACAACAACAAGACTGCACATCTCACGACGTCCATCACGGGGCTGTCTGGAAACAGAAGTACTTCAGTGCAGTGGTGGTACGGCGCTGGAATACCCGGTTTGACAGCATACCCGCAATTGTTCCCCTCTTACTTTGTCCAGGCCCTCTCGCTCACTGGTTCCCATACCGACAACCACAATCAACCTTCTTTTGTTCCCGGCCACCACCGGAAGGCGTTCATTGCAATCTGCCGAACCTTCTGCCAGATGTAAGGATCTCGGCGGCTTTTATTCGTACTCCTTACCATCTCAGTCAATTATTGGTCAGCCTGCGTGAACTCGTTTCCAAAGTAACTTTCACACTCGACCCTGCTCCATCTGCAACACTAGTGGGTCGCACAAGCTTCACTGCACACTGTAATTCTGCGTTTCCTGCTACCATTTGTCCGTACTACATTTTTACCCCATTACACCACCCCCACATAGCATTCCGTGGCCATCCGCCACTCAGCCCAAGGCCATGAAGCCCTAGTGACGGTTCCGGGCTTTAGTTCAAACCGGCCTGCCATTCGTGGCAGCCCTGCTGCCTCTTCATATCCATTAGTCCGGCCCTACACTTCCTGTAGTTTGAAGTTTTTGTTTTTGTCACGTTCCAGTCGGGAAGCTCTTTGTCATGCCCTCAGTTGTATTGTTTTCTTTGCCCGCCACTTTTAAACCCTAACGTTTAGATCTCGTGCTATCTGATATGTTCTCCATAGGACATAAAGAGACCTTGTAATTTTGGATCCCTACCCATGCCACCTCAGATGTGATGAACTCTACTTCATTAATGTTTACTGTTTACGCCACTTTCCCTTTTCCAGGAAACTCCCATTAATCAGAAACCCCACCAGTCATGCCTTTATTCTGAATGTAATTCTATGATCATGCCCGACGGTATGGTACCCATTGGTTGGGAATAAATATTATTATTATTTTCCCTCAAAGGTTTACATCAAAGTATACACCGTCACATCAGAAGACCTGTCGCGCGGGTTTGGGGTAGAATCAGATTGCGCTAGTTGTCTATCTCTGCCGGGCTAAGTTCACAACGCAAGAAGTGGAGTTTCTGTGCAAAGACTCGGAATACGTCCTCTTAGCGTTTGAACCATGTGTTGAAAGTGAAGTTCGCGATTTTGCTCTGCTACGCTAACTTCCGTCAACCTGCTGACTTGGGGCTGGAGCAGACTAAGCACTAGGAGCAAGAACACTCATCTACGTAAGCATTTCGACGAACTTAAGACAATGCTCAAGCGGAGTCCACTACGGGACCCACACCTCGTCGCCAAAGTGCTATGTATCCAAAAGGGCACGATCAACGATTTTGCGCGACCTGAGAGTGAGCGCATAAATCCTTAGCTATGATACGAAGCCATTATCGTTATCATTATCAACCAATTCTAGTGCAGGCAGAAGAAGAACGGACCGTAGAAAAATCGTTCTCAACCATGGACGTAGTACAACAGCAGCGCTCCTTCCGTGCGTCGTTGAATATATACATATATATATTCGTTAGCACGCACAACGTCGGACCGGCCGATGGGAGAGAAACGAGACCTGGCGGAAAGCTCGAAATTCATAGAATCCTAAATTTTAGAAAATAAAAATTGAAAACACTTCGAGAGATAATAGGCTTCTTGGGATACTGATATCCACAGCACTCTTGTAGAGTAAGGGCTGAATAGGCTTCAAGCAGCTTGTGCGGTCCAATTGTTTAATTACCCACGTTGGGCGACACCCGTTTTCCTCGTTCAAAAATCAAATCAACCCATCCAACTTCGAGCTAACCTTTTGACAGATATGAATGCCGGGCTGGAGGCGAGTCGGTATACTCCCTCTGTGCAAAACTAAACGGGTGTAAATACCTCGCGAAGCTTGATTTAGTAGACGCCCACCTACAGGTTTCTGTCATGCTAGAACCTAAGAAGCTGTTGACGAATAACACGCCCAAAAAGCGGTCCCAATACAACCATCTTCGATTTGGACCGAAGGCTGATTTTACTATTTTTCAGCAGCTCAAGTGCAGAATTTTGGCTGATATTCTTGGTTCCGCCGCTTACTTGGATGATATTGTCGGTGGAACAAGAATTTCATTCCAAGCTGGAAAAGGTCCTCACGGATTTGTGAGCATGACTTCCGAGTCCACATTGGAATGTACATCGTCACCAAGTCGAAAAGCATGTGCATTGGTTTTATTATTGGCCATTCTGGTCGAGGGCCCGATCCTGGCATCGTAGTAACAATCAGAGCGATTCCACCACTGTCGGACTTACCGACTTCATAATCTTGGCTCTGTCCGATCATCACAGTGCGTTTTTGACAAAGCTTCATCGCACAAGAACCGCGTTTAATCGATTGTTGACTAAAAATGCTAAATGGAAATGAACGGCAAAATGTCAACGGTCTTTTGAAAGAATCAAAGTATTTCTTCTCTCAAATCTTCTTTGAGCGCATTTCGATGCTAAACTACCACTTTACGTGGCATCGGATGCATCTAATTAGGGCGACGGCGCCGCAACATCTCGATAGATCGAAAAAAGCATTCGTGCATGTGGCTCCCTCACATACTCTAGCCGAAATTAAATATTGCCAGTACGAAAACGAAGTCTGAGCCATTATCTTTTGAAGTACATAATTTTGACAAATGCATCTTAGTTCAACTTCCGTTCCACTGATGAATCAGAAGCTTCTTCAAAGTATATTTCAGTTGCAGTGGTGATCCATTACTTGTTTAGGGTACAAGTTTCTATTAAATGCTAAACAGTCACCCATTTTGGATCTCACACTGTGGTCGTTGCCGTTAAAGCGACCGCAAGGATCGAACTTCACCTGGGTTATCACCGACGCTATCCGAGTCCTCCCACTAGACATGGCTACAATTCAAAAGGCAACTAAACGCGACTACGCCCCACAAAATCTCATTAAATTTACCCAACCTGGCTGGCACAGAAAGAGCGTCAAACCGAAAGTTTTTCAGTGCGCTAATCGCCAGGAAGTACAACCATAATTTGGGGGTTCCATGTTGTTTGCTGAAAGGGTCGTTGTATCAGAAGTTTTTCAGGAAAGAATGATCAAACAGTTCCACGATGATCATTTGAATCTGGCCGCAGGAAATTATTTGCTAGAATGGCATGGGTATGGATTTCAGGGGTATTACCGTAAGTTCCCCCAAAGCATCTAGTCACCAATTATCCGCTAAAATATAAACCACACGATTCGCTTACGCCTGATGACCAGAAAAACGACTACACATGAAATTTGTAGGTCGATTAAATGGTCTAAATTACCTGATAATTTTAGTCACTTTTATGAAGTGGCAAGATAATTTAGAGGATCAAACCAGCTGCATATTTTTATCAGGACGCAGCAGGTCGCGCAATTCTGAGGTGTCTCGGACGTCGTAAGTGATAATTTTACACATACGACTAGTCGGTTAAATTGAGCACCTTTGGAGCAGTGCAGCTCTGGTGTTTAGGCTCAGGCTGTGTAGCAATATGATGGCATTGATAGAGGACGTATGGTCATCCATTTCTGTGTAAAAGATGCACACGTCTCCTCATCGCGTAATTGGTCTACTCGCTTTTGGATTTGATGGTCGGAAGTTATCAAGTGAACGCGTTCGCTGTAGATAAATTATTGAAAAACGCGAGCGGCCAGATTTGTGTTATACTGTGCTGTCATCCAGCGTTGATTTTGTACAACCGAAGCTATGAGAGTACCCGCGAGCATAGCAAAGCACCCACGCATTATGACAGGCGCCAACCCATATTCCGTTAGACGATACGTTTTGTCATCCCACTAGCAAACAAATTCCGCCACAACCTAGAAATACTGTGCCTCACTAAGCCGTGATTCGTCCCTTACCCCAGGACCCAGTGGCAGTACACCACTCGCAAGTAAGAAGTCCATGTACAATCAGGGTTTCAGTCTTTTTTTCCTGTGACTCCTCAAAAGAAGTGATTGCGAAATTCTCACTCAATGCACAGTGATCTTGTCGACACAAACGCAGAATACATCATGTACGTTGCCTAAAACTTACGAATTTATCCCTATGCACAGCACTTAAAGTTAAAAGTCCACCGCATGCAGATTCCTGAATATTCCCTGAGCATTTGACGACAGATCGCTGATTACCAGTAAAAAACCTCTACCTAAGAAGAACGGCGTCGTGCTGCGTTAGATGTCCACAAACCTGCACGTGCCAATTTTTGACACCTAAAACAACGCAAGGAACATGTACAGCAGTGTCAGCGTTATATCGGACCGTTTGGTTCCATGATTTTTCACGGGAACGGCAAACTCACAAAAACTGAGCAGCATGTTTTTCGTTACACGAATTGAAAAATCAGAATTCGAACCCCAAATGACTTTTTCACCCTTTAATTCTCCAGCCGGTTTCGTAACCCTTGTGGCCTGATTTCCAAAATACATCGAGGCAAAGACATTCCACTGCGTTTAAAATAAGAACCACCGTTTTAAAAGGAAGCCACACATGCACAACTGTACGAGAATGCCACCCCTAAAAGGCCTAATTTGTGAAGTGAGTAATGGAATCGCCCAGTTCTTAGCAGATTTAGGATGGGCATTTTGGCAAATCGGAAATTCATCTCGTTCATCTTATGACGCTATGACTCAATGAAGTGTATGCATCCCAATAACCTTTAACAGTTCTGTCAAAATTCGCCCACTTGCCAAACGTTTCATTCCCTTTCATCTGGACCCCTGACTTTTCACTGATGAGAAGGATGGAATCAGGCTGATCACGTGGGTTAGGTTTATTCAGCTTTTGTGTATGAGCAACGTCAGCTGAAATTCGCATCAAAACCACAGAAAGCATGTTGGTGATGAACGTGAACCAAGATCGTTTTTCTGTATGGCGCGAGTAATGGGAGATTCTCAGAGAAAACCCAACTGAAAACTGGAGGATTCGCGTACATTCAGAGGGGTAAGCATTGTATTCAGCAACTCATTATAGATCGTCATGACACCAAAGAGACAATAACACCCTTGTTCTGGCTGCGGAGTGACAATTATTTAACGCAATAGTTAATCTGCGCATGCTGTCGGTAAATATGGCCAGTGTGATCTCGGGGTGATATCACAGTTTGTCCGGGAAGACTCAACCTATTCTCATAAAAGGTGTATGCTTTTGGTAAATTTTTGAACTACTACAAGAAAAGTTGTGTTCTGAGAGCATTAACTGCTATAAAGTTTGTGCTAATTGGTGGAGAGTGATGAGCCTCCCTAATGTGGTAATTGCCGTCTCCTACGCCTCGTGAGTTTCCAATAAACATACTCCCCTATAGGTTCACACAAGCACAGAAATACCAATACAACTTTAGTTCATCTTCATTCTAACGAGCTTATTGTAGCCTGGAGCAAATTTCACGATATCTAAGGGCACAAAACTACACGCAGCGTAGATAAAAGTCTGAGCGGCTCACATTTTTCGGCAAATTGAACTGTCATATTATGTTGAACACTATTTTCTAATTCGGGGTAACCATGATGAATTGCACACTCACCACAAAAACACGGAAAGGTGGTTGTTCGTGTAAGTTCATACCAATTAGGTGCTAGTGCCGAAAACTCCGTAGATTCCGTAACCTCACTTTCATTTGCTGGATGCGGCACGGCGCCAGTACTTTGAAGTATCAACATCCGTTTGAGTTCCCTGGCCTTGAAATTCCAAGTTGTTGATCCGTTCGGAAACAGTAGAGTAACCTGCGTGAGAACCAGTGAGCGATAATCAGGAAGTGTGGTGATTGTAATATGGAGCCTTATGGGGCTCCAAGGATACTTCAGCGGGATAGTGTAGAACAATCTGACTTTAAGTCAGTTCCACCTAAGGGGAATGCCTTGAGCCAGCGCGGCTTCTCTCCTTGTATTCTATACATTATCAGCCTTTGAAACAGCGAATATTGTGTAACTTAATCGACAGCATGACAGAATTTGACAAACACAGTCTCCATATTGGGTCCTCTATCTTTGGCTAATGTCAGTCTGTTCGTGTACGTGACATACGTACACAAACAAGGATGGTTCAGAGGGGATTTGTTTAGCACCAAAGCCACTACGTTGCCTACAATAGGATGACTTCGAATGGTCCACCGCGGAACGCATTTTGTCATTTTGCGCAGCAAGAAAACAAGGCCAGTATGCCCGTGGATGTCGGGTGATGAAGGATTGGCAGTTTTTTCTAATTTGGCGGGCGACTGTTGTCGTCCATGAAGAAGGAGGAGCGCTTTTAAAGGAAAAACGAAGTAGTACATGGAAACACCATTTAACGTTAGTAACTTTCCTTTCTCAGCCCCAAAGCTATGGATGGTTCCTATCTTGAAATAGGTTAAGAACCATTTCCCGCGAATGAAGTAGCTTTGGCTGGACTCAAGCACAGATATGGTCACTGTATCATCCGTTATTTTGACAATGAAATTCCCCACGTTTATTATGCCCCCATTTGTAACCCCCGCCCCATTTTTGTGTTTAGTGTGTATATATGAACTGACGTTTGTTTGCCCTTACCACTTCACCCATTTGGCCTTGAGGTCATCCGGCCATTTGTATCTGACTTTGCACGTGTGACTGTCGCACGTTGGAGCCTGTTTGCTCCCTTGCTTTGCACTTTTGAAGTCCAAGCGGACTGTTTGTTTTGGACGCGTATCTACTGTCGAGGTTTGTACAAATTGTGAATTTCTCTTACCCTAATAGTACCATATAGAAACCCAGCTCCGACTTTGTTTTGCCTACCCGGAGGTTCTGGTATTACGCGTCACTCGAAGATACCGTTCGACCGTTGCAGTACTCGACAGTACTCGACTGACGGAAGACGATGTGGGAATCCTTATTGGTTGCGACGTATCCGAAGCGCACTGGGTCTTCGACCAGCGTCTGGGGGGTAAAAAACAGCCGTTTGCTGTGAAAACTTTACTAGGTTGGATGCTCCTTGGTCCGATGAAAAACGGAACGAAGCAGAAGGTCGTCAGTCATTGTATAACCGGGTGTAGTCAGGGCATCCAGGAGCATTTGCAGCGACTGTACAACTCGGAATTCGCAGACACTTCAGCATCGAACACTAGTCTCTCTTTAGAGGATCAAAGAGCACTGTTGATAGCGGAGACTAGTGCAGTGCGAGTAAGTGGGCATTATCAGCTACCGCTCCCATGGAAAGATAACGCACTTACCCTACCCGATAACTTCCAGGTGGCTAGAAAACGTCTAGGTAATCTGAAAACTAGACTGTGCAAGGATCGTGTTTTACACGGAAAGTACGATAAGGTGCTTCGCGCATACATGGAGAAAAGATACATTGAACGGGTGGCGGATGCCTCCACATTGTCATTAAATTCAAAGCAGTGGTATCTCCCACATCATCAGGTTATTAACCCAAAAAAGCCAGATAAGATTCGGATCGTATCTGACTGCGCTGCCAAATGTCATGGTGTGTCCCTAAACGACCACCTGTATCAGGGCCCCGATTTAACCACAAAACTTGTAAATGTTATGGTGGGCTTTCGTTTAGAGCAAGTTGCTGTGGCAGCCGACATTAAAGGGATGTTGCTACAGGTCAAGGTTGACCCCTGTGATAGAGACGCTCTGAAGAGCCTTGTAGCACAGGCTAACCGACGGGAGGGAAATGATGTCATGTGCCCATTAATGTCTTGGTCCTCCTGTTGGATGAAGCTACCGAAGGTCGTGGCTTGGTTACTGCATTACAGGCAACGTCTATTGATTAAGAAGGGCAGAGCGAGAAAGGAGGCTTTACCTTCCGGTGTTATCAGAGTATCCGAACTCCGCCAAGCACGTAATTGTTTGATAAAGATGGTGCAATCTGCTCACTTTGCACGAGAGCTGCATCAGATTAACGCTCCTGTACTGGATGCAAAGCGTTCCCGCAATCGGACTCAAAACGGCAGCTTACAAAAATTGTCACCTGTTTCGGAGATGGCTGGCAACCTGTCGACAGATTCATTCCTACAATGTTTGATGCGCTTCGTTGGTAGACGTGGTAAGCCCACCGATATATACAGTGATAATGGTACGAAATTTGTTGGCGCACTGAGGGAATTTCGGGATGATATAAAGCTCTGGAGCCTGAGCAAAATATCAGACCGACTTTTGACTATGGATATACAGTGGCACTTCAATCTACCAGCAACTAGCCATCGTGACGGTGTGTGGGAGCGTATAATCAGGTCGGTACGACGTATACTTTTATGTATATGTAGGGAACAGTGTTTGACCGATGAACAACTGAACACGCTTCTCATACAGGCCGAACGGATTCTCAATAACAGACCTGTAGTCCCGCTATCATCAGACAGCAACGATTTGGAGCCGCTTACTCCAAACAGTTTGTTGCTGATGCAGTGCTGTCCTGCGGTACCCGGTCGCGACGGCTTGGCTTCGCGATACCATGCCGGTTGGAAACAGGTCAATTATCTTGCTGGCGTATTCTGGCGTCGTTGGATAAGGGAATATCTGCCAACGTTGCAGATGCGTACCAAGTGGCTCAGAGCAACTCAAGAATTGAAACGAGGGGACTTAGTTCTGGTTTCTGGTGAGGACCTGCCTCGTGAGAAATGGCCTCTAGGGGTAGTAGATAGTTGTGAGGCGAGCCCTGATGGCTTAGTTAGAACCCTGCATGTTAGAACGGCGGGCGGCGTTCTTAAGAGAGAAAGGTGTGTTTACTGGAGGGACGCGAATAGGCTTGTACACCATCGAAGTCGGCACTTGTGGCAGGAGTGGACTCGGACCATTCGTGTCGGTGGCTGATGGGGTACCGTAGATTGGAGCTGAGCGTAGGTAGTAGGCAAGAACCGGGGCGCCCGCTGTATCAACGTGGAGAATTTGGCGGGCGGTGTATCATCCGTTATGTTGACAATGAAATTCCCCACGTTTATTATGCCCCCATTTGTAACCCCCGCCCCATTTTTGTGTTTAGTGTGTATATATGAACTGACGTTTGTTTGTCCTTACCACTTCACCCATTTGGCCTTGAGGTCATCCGGCCATTTGTATCTGACTTTGCACGTGTGACTGTCGCACGTTGGAGCCTGTTTGCTCCCTTGCTTTGCACTTTTGAAGTCCAAGCGGACTGTTTGTTTTGGACGCGTATCTACTGTCGAGGTTTGTACAAATTGTGAATTTCTCTTACCCTAATAGTACCGTATAGAAACCCAGCTCCGACTTTGTTTTGCCTACCCGGAGGTTCTGGTATTACGCGTCACTCGAAGATACCGTTCGACCGTTACAGTCACTTTGAAGGTTCGGTAGTCTCTTTCGGTTCAATACTTTATGGTTGTCGGGTTCTGCGTAACCGGCTCTCAAGAAGTGGTTTGATAATTTTCCTTTGTTTTTACCAACAATTTTGAGTGCCGTAACAAGTTTTCATGTGTTTAGTCGGCGACCTCTCATTGGCAGTGATTCCGCATCTCACAAAATTCTTGCTTGACTTCAGTTTTCCCTGCATTTATCCCTGTCATCATTGATTTGGATCTCATTTAGCGGAGATGGCAAATTATCCCAAGCAGTTTTTGCTAGCTTGACTGGGCGCTGAATTCTTTAGGACTGCACTGCATCAGCTTTATTAATTTTCTTGTGAAGGTCGTGTACGTCTTCTCCGTTCGGGCTGGTTTCAAGCAAGACTGCTTGAAGAAAATATGCATTCTCGTCAGGACGGAGTGCTAGACTTTTCAAATACATTTTTAAAAGAGGTCGTTTTGGCTTACGACTGAGGAGAGGCTTACGTAGCGCAACGCTTCCCGTGCTATTCGTCCCACATTCTTTGCACTTTTCCCTGGGCTAGCTGCACCGCGCAGTGAGCTCATTTTTTAAACTTACCGCTTTGCCACACGTTCTAGACTTTTATCTTATTTCTTTTCACCTTCTGCTTTGAACTGCCAAATTTTATAATTTCACTTGACTTCCATAAGTGCTTGTTCACTTTGTAATGTGAGACAATTATGTATCTAGTTACTTTGCACCTTATCGCTGGTCTTAGATTCCGGGTACTTTCTCGTCCTCATCCCAAACTCTACATATACATTCTTATTTAGCTCCACTGCACGAGTTTCTTAGAAGTCTGCCTTTTTGCACCCCTTTTGTGCCTTACCACACCCCCTTACATGTTGAACGTAACTTCACAAAAGGCTGCTGGTTGTGCAGCTCTTCACATGAACTAGCTGCACATTCGCCATCTGTTGAACCACAATTTTTATTTCGATTACACAATTGCTCGTTCCTTTACATAAACTCATGGGCAAACTCAACAGGATCAGGCTTAAGCGATGCATCATCAAAGTGAAACGCTTTCATGTATGATCACCTATCCTCATTCTTCACTGTCCCTGACAGATCGATGATGCTCGCTTTTAAGCCAGGGAAGTATAATGATAAGGATGATATGTTTTCGACGGATTTTCAGCAACCTTATGAATAGTACATTAGAAGGATGATAGGCTTGTTTTCCAAATGCAGTGTTTGAGAATCGTAATAACTCATAACTGCCTTCAACTTCGATCCACAATCCGATTGCCAAGTCTGGCGAGATTTGGCAGGCCTCTTTTGTTCCTTTCCCAATTCGGGTCCCAAAATCGGTGTGGCTGTCTTGATGCCTTATAGGAATGAAGGCCAAAAACTATGCTGCATGTTTTACGGATTCTATAATATTGTTGCCTCCCACTGGTTCTTTTCCGTCACAGTCACTTGGCCAATACAGGCCACGCCAAAATCCTCAACGGATGGGCCAAAAAACCCATGTGTCCACGGCCCAGATACAGAGTCGTATTGCTGGCAGTTGAATTGGTCAGCCGGTAAAAAATATATCTCCGCAGTTTCTCAACTAGGTGTGTTACTTGAGCAAACAGAATTATCTTAACTGAGCGTGGTTATTCCGAAACGTCTGCTTCCGACTATCCTTTGGTACTGTAGGCTTGCTGTGCCCATCAGCCTACTTATTCTTCCATGGCGACTATCTGGCCGTATGCAATGCTAACAAGTTTCCGTCACCAATGACCCTGGGTAGCAAGTCTTCACCCTGTCCAAAACCAGTGGGTTCACCAATTTTGGTTTAACACGTCCCTGTGGCTGCAACCCAGTACCTCGTACTCGACATCCTCAGTTTGCTATTAGAGGCTCGAGTCAGTACCTGAGAGGTTTTCACCTTTCCCTTCACCTATATGCTTCACTGTTCAGCTAACAGTCGCTCAACTGATCACGAGATTTGCCTTTTTCCTACACTTACAAACCACGTCACAAAAAGGCTACCATAACCAATGCACTAAAGAGCTCAAAATCGTGTTATCGTTGGGCAATTGCCAATTCTATTTCAAAAGTGTAATTTTTTTACAAAATTCCCGAAACCATGTCACTTTTGTCATCACACGGTCCTGATTCTACCAGTTTGAATTCCCGTTATACCCATCCTATGCCACTTGTGTCTTGCCATCCACTAATTCGGCTTTCTCTATGGCGTGCAGATTTGGGTGGCATGGTATTTCTGTTGAGCAATTTTGAGTAATTGATCTACTTTCATGCGTTTTGGGTAACTGCAAATCACTCATATGCCTATGTTATTACATTATTATTATTACTATATTATTATTCGCTGATCGAATTAAGGTGCCGACAAATGTAACGGTTCTTTTGTTTCCTTATCCCGGTAAGGTTTGTGTATGGAGAGGTTTGCATTTGGTTTCCATAGGAATGGCACTGGAAAGATATTTCGTTGATTTTATTGGTAGCCGTTTTAGAACTGGACCACAGATACTGTAGTGATCCTTCACGTTTTCCTTTACCTCTGACGACATAGCATTTTTGACTGCATTACCGGGGGAGAAGTTCACTCCTTTGACACCTGTATGGAAGGTGCAAGGTAATCGTTTATATTATTTTTTGTTTTTTTTTGTTTTTTATATCCTCCGTGGAATCCTAAAAACGTAGCAGTATTCATTGAGTTTTTCCATCGGGGAGGAAAAATTGCACTTTTTTCGACTTACATAGAGATTTGGATTCATTATTGGCTGGTGTCTTGGAATACCTGAAGAAATTGCGATGCCCACTGCTTACATTGACGTACACAGCTGTTGGTGCCTTCATTATATTTGAGACTATACTGCATCAAAGCCCACATCCTCAATCACACAAAAACAACACGCACACACCTACTGTTCCCAGGAATGGACACACAATGATATATATATATATATATATGTACAAGAGATTCCCAACCCTACACTACAAGCATACAAAACCAGTGCCCAAATTTTTTCATCATGCACCACTTGTCAATTAAGGATGATAGCCGTGTTTCGAGGATTAGCGGCCACTTCTCTTATATTGAATTATCTCGCATATGCTGTCATCCAACTCACGTAAAAATTCAGATAAACTAGTCCATCATCTCGACAGTCTTATAGGTTTGATTTTCCTAATTCACTATCCTCCGGTGTGCTTATACCAGTTTGCTGTAGACCACTTGTAATTTATAATCATGTGTGAGCAAACGCAACCCCTGCTTCGTCACCAGTCTAGTAAGCACATAATAATTCCGATTCTGTCCCATCTAATCACCTGTTATCAACCCCCTAATTGTGCGAACGTTAAGTTGTTCCCTCCCTAATATTATCTAATATTATCCTATCTGATATCTCAAACTCGTCAAGCTTTACTGATCTCATCCCTTTCCCTCGTCCTCTCGATGTTTGACCATCGGCAGTACCCGATTTGGCCGCCGTGTTTGACTGTCATCCGCCTCACTTGGCCTGTGACCTGCGTTCACAGAGGTCCTCAATCGGACAAAAATACCTGCGATCTTACAACGGCTTCGTTCCACCTCCGCGGATTTTCTCGGTCAACCTAGAAAAATATTGCTTATAGAATTGCACCTCCCAGCACAATACCCTAAATATAACGTCTGGCATGGGGCTGCCCAAAAAGCGGAGCATGTCAACCCAATGAGTCTACGGCACTTCAACTATACTCCCCTTATTCTTGACAGTGTCATCTCTCAACCATGTTCAATAAACACCTTGCCCCAGCTGTCTTCAGAACTTGTTCACTCAAATTTGCCTTTTGTTGAAATCTGGCCATTTTAGTAGACCTCTGGTCTGCGCGCTTCAGAAAGTCGATGATTTTCTGCGCAGTTCGCTTTCTGGCTCGTGAGTTTTCACCAAACCACTCTACCAAGGGACTCTTGCACCCGACTTCACCGTAACAAAAGTGCACCTCTACAGTTTGACCGCAGACCAGTTGTCTGCATTTCTAATTTCCACACTTCATCCGCACTAAAGCTTCTCGTGAACTTAGCCATAAGCCA
Source organism: Opisthorchis viverrini (assembly GCF_000715545.1). Classification (NCBI taxonomy): domain Eukaryota; kingdom Metazoa; phylum Platyhelminthes; class Trematoda; order Opisthorchiida; family Opisthorchiidae; genus Opisthorchis; species Opisthorchis viverrini. Next base: position 661,923 of record NW_008751743.1, read on the forward strand.
AAGGTTCAAGGATACGAGGCCTCATTGGCCCACGCCGGAACAACACAAATGATTTTGTTTAGGTGAGCGAAATTTCAAGGTCATGAACCATCACCGATTTGCATTTAGTTACCGGTTTACGAGAGGTAAATCCCCAAATAGCACTTTACCATGTTTTGGTGTTCTGTGGCAGTAAAAAAAACGTCTATTGAATATCCAGTGCTAATTGTACACTGGGAGATCGGTCATTGCAGTTTGTTTGCTTTTACACGCCTTAGATTTAACAAACGAGATATTTTTGTGCTGCGAATTTCGTCACAACACTTTTTCTCATGGAGATCAGCTTCCATTATGTACAAACGTGTCAGAAGACAGCATGAATTGTGCCGTGGATGTGCTGGGGCCACCTCTGCGGATGCTTGCATTTTCCATGTATGCAGAGCTAGCCTGTGGACAACATAGCATCGGGGGTACGTGCCAGTGAATTATTGCCAAGGTAGTACCACTTCTATTAGCAATTACTCATCGTAGACTGAATGCGTCATAAAGCAGTCATCATGATAACGGCAGCCGTTGTCACCCAACTCGGCTACTTTTGGCGACTGCCGGGCACGTGACGCTGACTATGAGGCCACACCTATACATGGCAACATGATCTAACGGCCAACGGCGACCCGTCAGAATAACGATAATACTGTTAATTTTGACTTGTGGGTGGCACACCGTCAGGTATGATCATAATGTTACAGTCAGAATAAAAGCATGACTGGCCGGGATTGTGAGCAAAGGCGATTAAAAAGGGACAGCGTCATGGAAGGTGGGTATTATCCGGTGTAGGCGTGACCAACAAACCTGCTCGGGCAGAGAGGCGCAGTCACTATTTCCTGTTGGATAGAATATCGTGCAAGATCGGGTCGTTAGGATTTGAAGGTGGATGGCAAAAAACAAAGTGAGGGAGGACGCAACAAGAGGCTCCCTGCCTGATGCATGATAAGAAAAGTGTAACGGCAAAAAAGGAGGAACGGAAACATCAGATCGGGTGAAGCAGCGGAGTTGGCGTCATCCAGCCAGTCATACTGAAGGAGGCTTGTAGCCAGGGCCACAAAAAGCATTAGTGGGGATGATGAAGTGGAGGGATTACCAAAGCGGATAAAGGTAACACGAATCACAAAAAACATGGTGTACAGCAAAACTAAAAGACTCACCGGTGTTGCTATTGTGGAGTCGCGCATAAAAGTTCTTTGAAAAGGTGAGATGATGGCAACACACGAGCCGGAACGCGAACTCTGCAGAGTTATTGAATTTTGCAGGAAGTACAGGCACAAAAAGCACGGACACAAATAAAGGATTAAATTCGAACTGAAAGTTTAGCAGTTTGGAATGAATACGTCACGGAGGCAGCTGGGGTCAGGTGGGGAGCTTGTTTGTATTTGCAGTTAAGGGAACGAGTATGCGAGAGGTTGCGGTCAAGAGAAGCAATGGAATAGTTGCGAGTGTGCTACCAAACTGAGCGTGACAGTGCCGTGCCATCACTGGCCTGACATACTTCGGTTTTTGGACAGCCTCCTAACGAACGTCACATTTAATGTAATTGGACTGGGATGGGCGATTCTTTGAGCAGCTGAATTATTTTCCATCTGACCGAGGAAGCAAGGTGGAACAAAGCCGATATAGAACCGCAGGTGTTTTGATCCCACTAGGGATCCTGTGGTTGTAAATCACAGGCCCGGTGGACTGGATAACAGGCAAACAGATCGTCCGGAATTGGATGTGGTTAGTAAAGCATGCTGGGTCTGAAGAGACATCAAATGTGATAGTGGACATTAATACACATAGAAAGAAATACTTGACGTCTTCTGCGATCAAGGTGATGACAACAAGTGATTATATGGGAAAAGGATATGGATATATATGTACTTAGTGGTTTAGCGATCAAGGGTTTGGTTAGCTAACATGCGGTATTAAAATAAAAGCGGTCCGATAAAAGCCGATATAAGCACGCAGAGTGGCGGTGGGGTTGAGGAAACCGGATGTATAAAGGCGGACAGGAGTGAAACTCCGAGATGGTGGATTAGTTGATTTGGGAATTGTTACATGAGTTGATCAGTACCAGGAGGGAAAGCAAGTGCAAGTGAAACGGTCACCAGTCCCCGAAGTGCTGCCATCAGCTTCAAGTTAAAAAGTGGTGAATGGCGAAAAGCTTTTGGTGGGTCTGAAGAGACATCAAATGTGATAGTGGACATTAATACACATAGAAAGAAATACTTGACGTCTTCTGCGATCAAGGTGATGACAACAAGTGATTATATGGGAAAAGGATATGGATATATATGTACTTAGTGGTTTAGCGATCAAGGGTTTGGTTAGCTAACATGCGGTATTAAAATAAAAGCGGTCCGATAAAAGCCGATATAAGCACGCAGAGTGGCGGTGGGGTTGAGGAAACCGGATGTATAAAGGCGGACAGGAGTGAAACTCCGAGATGGGGGATTAGTTGATTTGGGAATTGTTACATGAGTTGATCAGTACCAGGAGGGAAAGCAAGTGCAAGTGAAACGGTCACCAGTCCCCGAAGTGCTGCCATCAGCTTCAAGTTAAAAAGTGGTGAATGGCGAATAAAAAGCTTTTGGGCACTAGTTTCGAATATTGGTATCGGAGGTTTAAGAACCTCTGTATAACTATGTTTCTCATTGTGTATGTTCACTCCTGGGGCAGGATGTAGGTGCGTGTGTTCGTTTGGTCGGCTAAGTAAGCTTTTGTGCGGTACAACCACAATTAAGACAAAGATAGCTGCAGTTCCGCATGTTGATGTAAGCAATAAGCATCATGGAGTCTCCAGGCTATTCCGTCTGTTTGTTTATGAATTTCTTTTTTTAACGGACCGGAGGCCAGTTTTTCATTTTTCAATTCTTTCATCGTCTGTTAAATGACCCAACCAGGACGAGCCCAGCCGAGCAGAACAAATAGGGTACAACGGTGCCCTATTACTGATCACCTGAATTAAAGGCAATGCCACGAACCACAGGAGATCGGAAAAGCACCCGAGCTAATAAAACGGTGACTCGCATAAAATTCCGAATAATCTATCGGGTCTACGTCAGAATGCTCCTTGAACACTCTCCTTGACTCTACAGGATGCGCCAAAGACCTCATCTTCATTGAGCGTTCCCAGCGGGCCGCTGCTAAAATGGTTGCCGGGCTCAAATCCTTGGACTACGAAACGCGTCGCGCGGTACTTGACATCTTTCCCCTGAAGTATCGTCGCCCAAGGGGAGATCTAATTTCTACCATTCATCTAATTTCACCACTGACTCAACAAACATACGGCGGGGACATGGTAAGATTTTCAAGCCCAGAGATAATATGTTCATCAGGCAAAAATCTTTCTCATTTCGCGCAGCAGCTACGTGGAACGGCCTCCCTCCGACAGTTGTCCACGCTAATTATAAAACCCACTTCAGAGCACCATCAGGCACTTATTTACGGGAATCCTCGCGCTGGCAAACATACTGCCTGCACTGAGAACATAAAGGAGGGACACGCCCTTTTTCACTTGTGTCCTTCAGGTGAACGGCAGCCGCTGAGTGACAAGAACAAAATCGGTCCGGGAATCTGGGACAAATGCCTTGATCATGTGTATCTATCCGTAAATCCGTGAATACACTTTAGAATAGGTATCGTGTAATTTCACTGTTATGCGAAGGTTTCTTTGCTTCAAAATACCTTTTCGGAAAAAAATTATGACCGTGGGTATAAGTTTTCGGGGCTGTTCATTTTGCTACCGATCCGATACCTATCGGCCTGTGGGTTGGGAATCCCTGGACCCAAAGTATTTTACTCCAGTGGAAGAATTATATAGGACCACTGTCCAAAACGTTCCCGAGGCTGACGCGACGTTCGTCCCAAAAAACCAGCACGCACTCGGATGAACCGCAGGCTGCAAAAAGGATTCGTCGAATTCTGGAAAAAAGATCCCAGCTATTTTTCAAAAAGTTGACTACAGGGGATACAGAAGATGAGCTGGCATTTCGTAAAATGCGGAACCGCTCTAAATCAGAAATTTGCAATTGGAACACACGAAAACAAGCCACCATTCTGGACCTCGCTCGAAAAAACAAACCGTCCTGTTCAAATACATGAGACCGCACTACAGAAACAAGCCATCCGCGTTCTCCTTGAGAGACAGAAACGGAGAACCGACGAATGACCCAACAGTGGTATCTGGGGTTTACAGAGAACACTATGCGTGTCTATACTCAGCCCCAGCGTCTTCGTCACATCCACCATTGTCAAGGCGGAACTACGAACAGCCTCTAACCGACTTGGTCTTCACGGTGGAGGACATTCATCAACTCTTGCACAAGATCAACCCATTCTGCGCGTCGGGGCCCGACGGGGTCCATCCAAGGATCCTGAAAGAAACGTCCTCCACACCGACAAATAATCTACACCTAGTGTTTCACCAGTCGCTTGACGAAGGCCGCCTTCCCTCTGCTTGGAATGAAGCGATTGACACGCCAATCTACAAAACTGGTGACTGAATGTCGCCTGGCAGCTACAGACCTATAAGCCTCACTAGCGTGCCGTGCAAGGTGATGGAACGCATTCTGAAGCGAGCCATCCTAGATCACCTTACTTCCAGCAATCTGATATCTCCAGCTCAACACGGATTTCTCCCAAACCGTTCTTGCGTGACAAACATGCTCGTGTTTATGGACAGCTTAACCCAAGCCAAGGACGAAGGACTCATATCGGATGCCATATTTTTCGACTTCTCAAAAGCATTTGATAGGGTCCCACACGTCCCGCTGCTCCACAAACTCGAGTCTTACGGGATTCAAGGGAAAATCCTTCGCTGGATCAAGGCGTTCCTATCAGACAGGTCATTCCGAGTGAGAATAGGCTCAACCTATTCCTCTCCAGCGCCGGTCTCCATTGGAGTTCCTCAAGGCTCCGTCTTGGGACCACTCCTGTTTCTGATCTACTTCAACGACCTCCCAGACGTTCTTGGGAGTCCATGTTTACTTTTTGCGGACGACTTGAAATCCTGTTGTTCCAATGCCAGCGCCCTCCAAATGGATGTAGACGCTGCCAAGCAGTGGTCGTTGGACTGGCACCTTCCTCTGAATGATGAAAAGTGCGTCCATGTGTCGTTTGGAGGGGATTCAGCGAATGCCTTTGTTATGCATGGTGAAAAGGGACCAGAAAACATCATGAGGATAGATGCCAAAAAAGATTTAGGCATCTGGGTCTCCTCAAACTTGTCCTTCGCATTAAACCATGAGAAATCGGCCCAAAAGGCATTCGCCATTTTACGGATGATCCGACGTACCTTCTCCCGTATTACTCGCATAGACTTCCAAATACTCTATGGGGCCTACGTCAGACCGCTCCTGGAGTACGCCTATCAAGTTGTCTACTCAGGACGTACGAAGGACGTTACCCTCATTGAGCGTGTCCAGCGGGCCGCCACGAGAATGGTTGCCGGCCTCAAGTCCGTGGACTACGAAACGCGTCTCGCGATGCTTGATCTCTTTCCCCTGGAGTACCGTTGCCTCCGAGGGTACCTAATTCTTACCTACGCCCTGTTTGATCAAAGCTTGGCAAACAGGTTTTTTACCGTTGACCCAGCAAACACCCGGCGGGGACATAGTAAGAAAATCTTCAAGCTCAGGGCACACACATTCATTAAACAAAACTTTTTTTCATTTCGGGTAGTAGCTGCGTGGAATGACCTTCCTCCGACGGTTGTACACGCTCCTTCTCGAACCCAATTTAAAGCACTATTAGACATTTATTTATGCGAGTCCTCGCGCTGGCGAGCATACTGCCCCGCGCTGAGAACATAAAGAGCAGTGCTACACCCTTTTTTCACTTGTGCCTTGCAGGTGAACGACAGCCACTGACCGACAAGAACAAAAGCGACCCGGGAAACTTGGGCAAAAGCCTCGATCCTGTGTATCAATCCGTGAATCCGTGAATGCGAATCCTCGCGCTGGCGAGCATGCTGCCCCGCGCTGAGAACATAAATAACAGTGCTAGGCCCTTTTTTCACTTGCGCCTTTCAGGTGAATGACAGCCACTGACCGATGAGAACAAAAGCGACCCGGGAAACTTGGGCAATAGCCCCGATCCTGTGTATCAATCCGTGAATCCGTGATTCCGTTTGACCAATCAGCTGCTATTGAGCCAGGTGCTAACTACGCAGAGTAGATCATATTTCGGCGTCCTTCCATCACGCGCAAAACTGAGTGATCAGCGGTTGGATCTAGTCAGTAAAACGATGGTTCGCGATTCAAAGCCATAGAAATTCCGAGCCACGAAGATTTTTGGTGGGTCCTCCCAGTTCTTCTAGAGGCCGCCTGAGTGGAAGAATCGTCCTCGATTGAAGGTTATACATATCTCTGAGTGCCAAAAGGTACTTATCGGCCAAAACACGGATTCTTTTTGCCTGCGGTCTTTCGCCTTTTCGGGATTCTGACCACCTGTGTCTCAGAGTAACAGCTAGAATCGGTTGGAACCAGCAAATTCGGAATGAGGTGATTAGAAAACGAGTCTTTGGTATTTCGCCTGAAGAGCACATTCGTCACTGTAAGTTAAGGCGACTTAGTCATGTGTTACGCTGAGTTACCGCCTGTCGGTAAGAGTGTTATTTTGCGAGTCCACTTTGAAGTGCGGGAGAAACAGCTCAGTGGTTGGAGTGCGAATTTTCTGAGCAGAAATTACGGGGCTCGAGCCCGATCTCTGCATCTCGAATCCCTCTATCTAGGTTCGGGAAACCTAGCATGGCCCCAGCTCTCATAATTCCTTCGGGTGGATTGGCAGCTAGGTGCCGGAACGATGCTACAGCTGAACGTTTTCTCCTAATTTGGAGCGGTGAAAGCCCAGAAGTGGACAGAGAAATAAAGGATGCTGCAAAAAGTTTGGGTGTTATCGATTTTTAACTTCAACGATTAAGCCCACGCGACTCTCCCTGTGCTTGGCTGGAGACAGTGAACTTTCGGTCGCTAAATAATGCCAGTATCATTTATGCTGTCAATTTCCATAGAGACTATCTTGTGTAGTAGTATAGTAGTGTATATGTATGTAGATGGTTTAAGGTTTCATCCCTGTTGCCTGAATTGGTGCAAATCCCTCTCTAAGGTGGCGTGTTTTTCTATCTTGTTCTGTTCTATCGTGGAGATATTACACAGACTAGCCACTTCTGCGCAATTAGTACATACAGTGTGTCGTGTGCATGGGGGATTAAAATGTGGCTGGGGTAGTGATCACTCCAAACGGCGTGTTTTGAAACTCATAAGCCTGAATGCATCACAAGTGCAAACTCTCAGCCTTCATTAGGCGAGATGGCCCAAGTGGTTAGAGCGCGAATTTACTGACCGGAAGGTCCGTGGTTCGAACCCGACCTCTGCCTCTCAACTTCCCCTATCTAGGCTTGGGCAACCTGGCAGTATCCCAGCCCTCGTGCCTTCTTCTTTGTGGCATGGCAGCTAGGCACCGAAAGAGTGCTACAGCTGAATGATTTATTTATTTATTATTTTTCATTAGGAGGTTTACTTGGTGGAACCTTGAGGCTAAGTGTTCTGAACCAAGCTTCACTCCCCAAGACACCAAAGATAAGCAACATTGTGTGGTGAAAAGTGATCATTCTGAATAAAGGTATTCAACTTGCGGTCATGTCTCTTCCCCAAAGCTACGGGTCAAGCCCAGAGTGATGCACAGGGTCCGGTGATGTCCTTGCTTATTTGAGCCAACAGATTTTTGCACTGGACTGGAATTAGCCACGGTAGTAAACGGACAGTGTTGTTGGACTCGTTTTACCCGATCAACATCTGAATCCTTCGGGTGGCATACGAGCTAGGTACCGAAAGGGTGCTGCAGGTAAGTGATAATCTCTATTTATTTACCTTTATCCGAATCCTTTCGGGTAAAGATGTCGATGTACTCCGAGAGAACTCCTATTCTTGATTTCACCGGAGAACTCACTGTGGACACCAACCCTGTTAGCAATATGGCCAGGTAACGTTAACCTGCCAAAATTCCAGTATGCTCTATCTATACATCTGGGAAAAGGTGCAATTTCAACTCATCTTTGAGAATTACTGCGGCCCAGGTATGGGTTGCCTGCATTCCATGATGCTGTCTTTGATAGACTAGCTAGTTGGGTCAATGACGATTTCCTCCCAGCATTTTTGCATGATGCTATCAATCCGGAAATGTGAAAACACTGTACAGTAACTTCTATCTGCAAAAACAGTTGGTCGGTTTAAAGGCTGATCAGTCAACCTGATCCACATGTTATTGAGAGTATTGGAGTCCGTTGCTGCAGATTAAATGGTTTTACGTGGATGGAAGGACGCCACCCCACAGGCAACATAGCTTGAGACGTCACAGATCCTTTCCCGTGAACTCATTGCTTTGCCGAGACTTATGGACGACACCGGTTGACTAAAGGCCTCGGGGTAGGTGTGACCTTCACAGGTTTTCTTGAGACATTCAGTCTCAGTTGACGAAACTATCAGGGAAAATTTGCTACGACTGCCTAAATTCATGTGACCGTTCAGCTGTAACACCCTTTCGGTGCCTAGCTGCCACGCCACCTGAAGGAAGCACGAGGACTAGGGTGATGCCAGGCTGCCCAAGCCTAGACAAGGGAAGTTGAGAGGCAGAGGTCGGGTTCGAACCACGGACCTTCCGGTCAGTAAGTTCGCGCTCTAACCACTGAGCCATCCCGCCGTTGTATTGGCTACATCGAAAGGGTCTGTTGATGCCTCAAGACGACAGCTGCTGTCGAACACGGTTTCGCCTTTTGTTTCCTAAGTTTTCTGGCATTCCGGAGTCCGTCATGTAAATTGCACAAGCAACCTCTTACTGTTCGTTGCCGTCACATTTTCTTTTATGCACCCAAACTGCCTTACCCGAATAATGTACACAATACGCTTGGAGTTGAAAACTTTGCTTTTGGATTGGTTTTATACATAATTCCACATCATATTAACATTTCTGTTGCATTTAGAGAAGGTTCCATGGCTAATATTGGTGAGACTATGTTGCTGTCGTTCATTAGGGTATTAGTGTGGTTCGACCCAATCTAAAGCTGTCACCCTAATGGAGTTATTGGGATTGAGTGTTACAATGATCTCGTGCTCCATACTGGCTGGAACGTCTTCCCACGGGGTGCAGGTGTGTCAGGATAGCCACAGGGGAGCGGTCAGACTGAAAATGTTAGACCCTGTAATACTACTATCATTTATGTTTGAAGAGCATGGTCACAAACATAAAAAGTGAGTGCAAGCGATGAATGCGAAAGAGTAACAGGAGAATATGGGAGAAAAGAGAGAAACGTCTCATTCGAAATCATGC
>NW_008751743.1:674861-684004 GCF_000715545.1 Opisthorchis viverrini
GAGGCGCCAGATGATTCGTAGTATACATTGTCGGAAGTAACCAGCACATTGAAACCAAACGGACTTTCTGGTCAGTAGATTCTCGCTTTAACCACTGAGCGGTTTCGCCCCCGTCTTATCTCGCCATCTGTCCTCTGCGATGGGAGTTTGGAAGTAATGCGGCATTTCCACCGCGACCAGCATGCCCATATATATGGGGGCAACGTCGATGTTCTCCAGGAGAAAGAACGGTCATAAAAGGTGGACCCCAAAACCACACACTCCGATCGCACACGCCAGACCGTGGCAGCCGGTGAATTTCCCAATACAGCCGAACCATAATTAAACCCTGCCATGAGTCAGATGTGGCTTCGAACATATATGCTGTGCATGTAGTGTCGCCAGGTTGCCTTGCGCGCTGCATACAGCAAGACGGTAAGCGAAAATAGGCTACTTGCTGTCAGCCGTGCAGATAGCTATAAACAAGTCCTTTAATCAGTGCCGCTGAGGCGCACACAGCAGGATGCCTTCCGGGCGATCATGTGTGGCATGATGTGAACGATCAAAACCACAGGCTTCTCGAGGAGATCACTTCTCATCTATATTAGGCTGCCAACAGCAGGTGATGGACAAGGATACAGGTGAATTGGCTTGATACAACTTAGTGGTTAATGTTCCAGCTTACGGACCGGAAGGTACCAGGTTTCGCAGCCATGTGATAAGCTGCTATCATGGTCGCTTTGTGATCTAAATGAAATTCATGTTTAATGCCAGAAACGACACAGATTTACGGATACTGCTCGATTTTGCATCTTGTTATTTCACCTGATGGAGGACAGTCACTGCCTATGCAGGTGAGTATACCTATAAACATATCCGTACGGCAGTGAAGCACCAGTGTCAACACTGATGTTGCTGTCTTTGATGTTGATGATGGGGGGCGAGATGGCCCAAGTGGTTAGAGCGCGAATTTACTAACCGGAAGGTCCGTGGTTCGAATCCGACCTCCGCCACTCGACTTCCCCTGTCTAGGCATGGGCAACCTGGTAGTATTCCAGCCCTCGTGCTTCCTTCGGGTAGCATGGCAGCTAGGCACCGGAAGGGTGCTACAGCTGAACGCTTTTTTTGATGATGATAAACATACCCACCCTCTTCTTCCTGAAGTTTCAAACGGACGCAAGGGACTGGGAACTTCTGAAGTATGAATTTGCAGTTTGAGAATGTGGAACGCATGAAACGATGCTGTTCAAATAAAACCCAAACACCCACCACCTTTATTCACATTCATGAACTCCAGATAGAGCTTATCTGGCTGTACGACCCGATGGTGTATTAAGGCAGAACTGAGCGTTGGAGATTCAGAAACCGAGAAGTTGTTTTAACTCACAGACCATGGCTGAACGAAATTTATGGCTACAGAGGCAAATGACCAAGTGAACTTTTAAAAATATTCTCTCCATCGGTTTGTTTGGCGTCACATTTCTAATGGTGTCGTTGATACCTCCATTTACAACCGGTTTAAGGGTCCTATTTCGTATGTGGGGTGTAACAGTTCCTGAACATTTCCAGCCATGATAGGTGCTTCCACTTCTGTTAGCTTTTGATTCCATCAGGTTTCATTATCACGATTCCTCGCGTTGAGCTGCAACGATGACCATTCTGATTCCAGTGCATAATCGTCTAGTTTTAACACCCCTTTGGTGCTTATCTGTCATGCCATCCGGAGGAAGCACGAGGAATGAAATACTGCTCAGCTACCCAATCTTGACAGGAGCAGTTAAGATGCCGAGGTTGGGACCTTCTCCGCCTACTTGTAGAAACGCCGGGGGCTGAAACAACCCCGAGGTGCCCGTTCAAGGACAAGGAGTACGTAGACAGTACTATTCTTGGTGCAACTCCTTTAGAAATGGAAACTACTGTTGCACAGCTCAGTATGAGATTCACACCTGCAAACTGTTAGCTGCTACGGCGGACTCAAACCTCGATTCATTAGTGGTTAATGGCACTCTAGACATGGCCCATTTTTCAGCTCGAGTGGAGAACTAGGATGGTAAAACACCGATTGTCGATCAATTCATCACCTTTTATGCATAGATGTACCTTTCATTGGCTCCCGTTTTTGGTGACCGAAAATGTTGCGACTGAAACCAAAATAATGTAGGTTAGTTCATAGTTGATACAATGTATTAAGCTGTACAGAGTCGACTTTACAGATACAGTAAGAACAAGATATGCAACCCACTGCAGTAGTCATGCACTCGATGTTGTTCGACGGGCTTAGTTGTTGCATCTGGACCTTGTATTTGATTCCCAAAAAGGCAGCCGCTCTCTGTCACTAGTTCAAGAGTGTGTGAAAGAGCAGTTTACTGGCCTATTTGTCTTCAAGATTTTGTACGTTGTGCGATGAAGTCAATAGAATGATGTTTCTAGCAGTGGATGTAAAGCAGCAAATACTAACTGCGACATTCGTTCGCATTCCTGACTATCTGGCTGATATATCTAAAACGCGGATCTGCAGACGGATGATTATTAAGTAGGACAAGTAAGGACTTGGAAGGTACTGGTAAAGAAAGATGGGAGGCGTCAACAGTTGCATGTCTTAGTTTATCCCCCCTGGTGTAGTCAACAAACGGTGGCCAAACTGGAATGAAGATACTTCCATGTGCTTTGTTGTTGTTTATGGGCTAAGATACTGTCATGACATCTAAGCATACACAGTAGGTTAATTAGGTTCCCATACCCGAAGCTTTATCCCAAGAGCCGGAACACAAGATGGCAGTGATTAGCGTAACTTTCAGGGAACAAGTTGGTTGTCAGGTTTCTGTCGGTTGACAAACCAGTTGCGCACCACTTCATAACTAGAACCCTGGCTTAGTGTTGATAGTTCGTCCAAGAAATCAGATTTTTGATTTCCGGCTGTGAATTTTGAGCACCTTAACCTTGGAAGGATCGGTGTTAGAAGTGGCCTTAAAACGACACCTTACATCATTATGACTCTCCGTAACGCTTCGACAGACAGTCCGAGCTTTGCTGTTGGACGCATGGAAATTCTTTCGGTTGCGTCTACTCATGTGTATTATTCTTGCGACAGATTTCTCGCAAAGGACTCAACAGGTAATGGATGTGTTCGTTACTTCTTCACTTCACTGTTTACCCCTCATTGATCGCGCTGCTAGTCAATGGAGAGAGCACTGCTCTGTAGCTGGACCTTCACCGAGGAAATTCACAGTAGCGTCTGTTGCACTTACAAACATTACCTTAAGTTTCTACCCTACATACATCTCTTAATCGTGTGTCTTATTCAACTACCGAACTACCAGTAAGTTCATCGATGTGCTGCTTAATCATGATTTTATCGAACTTCATGCAATGGCTCAAGTGCTACTTGGTAGGAATCGAGACCCACTTTGTGCGCGTGTGATTTCGGCCGCTGTCACTGAATTTCCACCCCTATCAGACACTTCCGTTTATCGGACCTTACTTACAAAGTCTTGACATCTTTCGAACAGCGATAACTTAGTACATTCTGGAAGTGAAAAGTTCTTGCGTGCCGGCAAAGACTCTTTTCCAAACTGAGAGCACAGACATTGGCAGCCGCCCATGACCGACTTAAAAAGCGAACGGTCAAACAGCCGGTTGCTACTTTATACGTGGACACTTAACCTCTTTCTAGGGTCAATGAACTCATCCAGGACGATACGCTATTTCCACCAAGCATGGTTTACAGATTACGTGTCATCAAGTAACTGGCGCAAACAGAAAAAGGAAATTTGCGGCCGTTGAAGCGTGTGACGGTCTTTGCCGTACTATACGCATTCAATATAACCAGTGGCGTATTCCTGTTCTGAAAGAGCCATGGAACGCCAGATTAGTTTGAAATAGGTCCACGACGGTGTGAAAGTACGTGGGTAGAATACTGAGGATGAACGCCTTCGCCGGTTTTCCGAGACGGCACACAAAGATGTAATTAGGTTCATTAATGGTGTAGGCTCATTCAACTAGCTCAAGGCACCCTTTTTGGTTTGTAGGATGTCCTTCGGAGTGGTAACAGCCGGTCCTGGGTTGTTTATTGTCTTGTGGTGGCAACCTCCATCGCACGATGCCAAGTGACGATATAGTTTTAAAAACTTCAGTCTTCGGAGGGGATACGTCCTCCTTATAACTTCCCAGGCTGATGAAACGATCTCAAACGAGAATTAAGGCATCTGATTTTGTTGCTGATGATGATAGCGATAGTATACTGAGATTGTAGATGATGGAGGGGCGGAGGAGGAGCATGGTCCACACCCTGTCTAATTTTGTTTGCTAGTTAAACGCTTTGAAAGCCTTGGATCAGCTGTGCAACCGACGGCTGTTGACTGGGATACCATCCACGCGGCTTTCATTCAGTGTACGTACACCTGTTCAATAACTATCGGGAGCTACTTAATCCTGTTTCTATTTAGCATGCAGGCTAGCTAACAATTGCCTTTGTGATAGGTGGTATATTGTGCCATTTTTGAAGTCAGAGTTGCTGCTCCCTCGTTCAAGGTTTGGCTTAGCAAATTAAAGAGTGCGGACTGTTGTATCGTCCATCTGATGTGATATCCATTTGTCACCGGGCGCGTTTTTCGCGCCCGAGAAAGCTGACGTACTCGGCCGTTTTGCAATCCCAGCGAAGCAGGGGAAAAGAAATAATTCGAGATTCTCTTCTTCGAAGACAGTCCTTCTAAACTCTTCATGTATCGACATTTCATGATTGATTTGTGGTTGGTAAGTTAGATGGCATAGATGGATTTACTTTATTGTAGAAGTCGAGTTCGTTCATCTTTGTCTTGCTTTTTACAGATCCTTGTGCGCTCACTTGATGATTTTCCGTTATGGTAAATGTGGGGCGTTTGCCTGACGGTTCTCCGTCTCCCAACACCAACTCCTCTTATCTGTGTGCGGCACCTGATAGAGGGCGTGTTATCTCAGAAAGGCCTACTCGTCCTCGTTCAAATCCCATTCAGATACACAGAGTTTCGGATACCAACGATGTCTCAGTCCGTGTTTTTGACTCTGATCCTGCGACTTTAGGGAGACCATCCAGTACTCCTCCAGGCCAATGGCTGTTGAATCATGCTCCATCAAACGTCCACTTTACTCCATCCGCATCAGGTGACCGGGTCCATAAACTACCCTTGTATCAAGAAGCGGATTACAATGTTTTATTGGATTCTGACATAATCGAGGGCGCACAACCAGTTGGATCTATTTCGAACGGTTTTCTTGCAACCGATTTAGCCAGCCCATCAACCCACATTGATGTATGGATCACTTCGAGTGCTACAGAACGCACAGTTTCATGTGAAAATCTTACTACATGTGTCACGGCTCCGACAGTTCCTTCAGATAGTTCTTTCCTGTTCCCAACTTCGTCTCCGTCACCGTCCATCCCGTGCGCTGCTACTGATAAGGTAAGCTAATCATTTTGTAATACAGTTAACCAACATTTAGTTCGGTATTCGCACAACGCCTATTCGGACCAAACTCAAGCGCCCACATTCTGCAATTTCCGGAGATACCAATCCAATTCAGCTCGAGGAAACAACGGCGCGACCATTTTCCGCACCTAAGCGTTTAGTGGAGGAAGCATGTGACCCCATATCTGAGCTCTTTGTGGACGGATCCACGCTTTCATTCACTACCCTCGACTCAGCCACGTTAGTCGCTGAGGAATCAGATGTAAACGGCGCATATCCACCTAAGTCCACATTGGAAGCATTGGTCGCTTCCAATTCACCCTTACTATTTTTTCCAACGGGATATTCTTTGGACACAGATCAAGACGCAGTCCCTTTATGTGACTTTCTCTCAGCCTCATCGGCGAAATCTCGTCCTTCACCCGTGGATAGCTATGAAGCGGGGGAGAACAATTACACAGTGGATCCGGAGTTGAATAATCCAGACTATATGGTGACAGACGGATCAGATATTTTGAACGGGAATTCGGCAAATTCAGTCTCTTCTTCCAGGTCTCTGGCTTCGGTGGACCTGTGTGAAACGGTTCCTAAGAGCTCTGATTCCCAAGGTAGTCCCAATACCACGTTAAGCGAGTTTGGTGTGTCCTCAAAGACGTATTTGGACGCACCAGGCTCGATTACGACCCATCTGTCTGCTTTTGTGGAAGCCATGCGTAGCTATGCTGCCGAATTATGCCCGGTTGACTGCGTCATTCTTATGGAGCGATGTCGCCCGTTTAACTGTGATACTCTCTTCATGAAATATTTCAGAGAACAGTACCTTTGTCCTATATTGAGGTGAGTTCTGCGCTCGGGATAAGCCTAGCCTATTTTTCAGCTCCAGTAAGGAAAAAAGTATTGGTTGGAAAGCTAGTTAAATTCTCTATTGGTGTTTTTCTACTAGCAATAGATTCATTAATCAGTATTACGCGAGCAACTCAAACATGCAGAGTATTATGAGTATGATCCACAGACCTCGTTTCGCGGTTAACCGGGAGGTTTGACTGTCTGTGGCCTTGCCCGTTTACTTGAGTAGGTAGAGAGTGATCTCTTCGCTTGAGGCGAGATGGCTTAGTGGTTAGAGCACGGATTTGCTGACCGGAAAGTCCGTCCTTCGAACCCTGCATCTCGACTTTTCCTGTCCAGGCTTGAGCAACCTGGTAGTGTTCGAGCCCTCATGCTTCCTTCGGGTGGCATGGCATCTAGGCACCGAAAGGATGCTACAGCTGAACGATTCGATTATTATTGGCCTTATATTTGGGCGCTACACCACATGGCCTTGCGAATAAGCTCAAATTTCGCGTCAATTGTCGGGGGGGGGGGGTGTTTTCCACCTGGTTGTTGAAATGTTTTCTGTCGGCCGTGGGGGATGTGGAATCAGCTACCATACCAAATACTAGTTGGATTCGTGAGCGCGTGAACTTCTCACCTAGGTCTATCCTGTGGAAAGTAAATCCCTATCTAGCTGTAACATTGTCGCGGTACTGATGTTGTTCATTGGTTCAGTCAAGACTATTTCTGTCTTGTGAGAGTTGATCAGAGCCATACGGAATGGGAGATCTTTTCACAGTATCGCTTAACTGCTTTGTGTAAGCTGGCACTGATGTTTCATGAAAAGCAATTAGGTAAGGAATGTTGAATAACGATGACTTCCTTCTCTTAACTAACAAAAATCTTTCTGAAGGTAGCAAACCTGAAGGCTCCCAGTCGACCAGCCACACCCCATATAAAACGATGAGATAAGTGATCCCAAATGGAATTTCTCGCTGGTGGGTGGCGGATACTATGAATACTGTGATCGAGAGCATACGGAATTTCCAATCGTCAAACTAAAGCTTTAAGTCTGTTGTTTGGACGTTGGGTTGATGAATGGCGCGATTCACTACTCAGCGAACTGCCGGAATGATGGCACCGGTTTTGCGCGTTTGACCGCAATTCAAACAGCGTTATAACTTGTTGTGGAAAAGTAATTCGACATTCCGGACGAACATGTTCCCATCATCGTGCATTATTGTTCTGCTTACACATATCCACCGGATCATAATAAGCGTACGTTGTACACAGATGCTTGTAACATCTATCGGGATCCGTCTGAGCATCCACAGAAGGGCATCTATACAGAAGATTACACAATCGGCCTTTGGATTCGGAACCATGTTTCTTATTGCTAGTTGGTAAAAAAAAGTCGAGAAATGGTCAGGCAATATCCGAAAACACGTTCATACACAAGTCAGGGTGATTTCGCAGAGTTACGAGTGGTAAATTCTCTGATCCCGCTCTTTCTCATAAAGAAATTTCATTTCGTTCTGGTACAGTTGCTTTTTTATTTGTACCACTATGCTGTGCCTCCTAGTACCCAGTGAATGATAGCCATCTGGGTTGCATTGTTTTTGGGCCTTATAAGTTCTCTGATGCTTTCGGCCATAAAAAGCGAACAAAACGCAGGCCATCTGCTCTCCTTATCTGAGTGCTCCTAAACAGATGGTCATCATCAACAGATATCGACCAATTCATGTTCGTCGTCCGAACATATCTTGGCATTTTGAGATGTTCTCGCTGCGTACGCGCGTCTTACTATATTAAATCATCTGTGGATTTTTGCGGGGATAGAATTAATTATGGAAAATCCGAAGGTGTTCGCTGATTTCCCGGTGATTGTCGGAAATTCCGTGCGGCCGCCGATCACTTGTTTGGAATAAACATTGCCAAATCAGGATTTGCTTCTAGAACCTACAAAAATGCAATTTTTTAGACGTTTTACTGTACTTTCTTTGCTACCCCGGGTAAACTGGCGTTCTGGTAATCGCGACCGCGTCTGTATCACCTGTCATCCAGCCGTGTTCAGCTTAAAGTCAAGCTGAGTGGAATGTTGTTATCATGTCTCTGTTCATCTGTTTGTCAGCCATATACAAATATGTGAAGTGAGCAGTACACATGTTTGCTCATTGTAAATACCGCTTGCTAATGGTTTGGAAGTTGTTACCAACAGGCAGAAAATCAGATTCGGTTTAGCTATTTGATGTTATTTTAAATATTGCCTCATTTTGACTATATGGGCCCGATCCGCGCATATTACACGAAAGAAATGGGCCGTTTTGGTAATTCAGCCAGAGCAAGTGAATCAATCATCTTTACATTAGATGGCAACGAGGTCCCAACGACTTGTACAGTATGTAAATTCTTCAATCAACGGGAGATAATCCCGAACTATAAGGCCTTATAACGACCTGTCCTTCGGTATCTCGACTCATTTAGGTGATGACGCCATCCAATCTGTTCAGATCTCCCAGCTCGATTCACGCCATTTCATGCTTTGCAAAGCAGATCTGTAGATTGTGCTTTATCCAATCTGTTAGAGGTCTCGCTACTATATGGCTTCGTGTGAAAACGTTCGGTTAGGTGGCTCGGCGTGAAATCCACGGTAATTTTGGGGTTGGGATAATCTCGTGAAACATATGACGGACTTATTTTCGTATGCTTCAAGGCCCATTATTTGAACGTGTAAGTTGTCTAACCTGACGGTCTGAGCGGATCGTCACTGAGCTGTTCAACCGGATTTGCGTGGAACGCATGTGCTCAAGAATGATCATCATCATCATCATCAACGACAGCATGACATCAGTGCTCAACACCAATGCTTCACTGCCGTACAGCCATGACTTATTTGAAAGCCTTATTGTA
>NW_008751743.1:687931-690778 GCF_000715545.1 Opisthorchis viverrini
TGTGAGTGTCGCGGGACACTCTCCAGTATAGCTCAATGGATCGCTGAGGTGCGCAAACCGTCACACCACGGTAAGGTCCAGTCTATGTACGTTCTCCACACTACTAGTGTAGGCCCACCCACAACACTGTTGCGTCCGAATCGCCGTTGATGATCAGGAAAGCTTTCTCCCTAAGGCTTCATCATCATCATCATCATCATCATCATCATCATCATCATCATCGTCATCATCATCAATGACAGCAACATCAGTGTTGGCACTGATGCTTCACTGCCGTACCTCCCTAAGGCTTATTCTAATATCGTTGAATCCAAGTGATTCGATTGAAGTGTAATCGTAAACGTGAGGAAGTATTGACTCTTCAGAAAGCGAACCACGTTTAAAATTTATTGGCACCTTCGAAAAAGTAGTAACATCCATGTTCGTTCCATTTATTTGCTTCTTGCTTCATCCACTTTCACCTGCTTGAAATGCTCATTTTACTTTTCATCACAGCAACTTGAACGGCGGTCCCCCATTGAATGCAGACTTTGGGAGAGATGTAAGTAGCCCCCGTTTTTATTGTCTTGAGTTTACTTCTCGATTGTCTTATCGGTATTCTTGATTTACACCTTTCATCCATAAACTCAATCCGGTCACATAATAGTTACCTGAGAGTCTGTCTCTATGTCTAATGTACGTCTACACTGTGGTCGGATTTGGACAACTAGTAATTCGCGTTAAAGGTGAACAACCTGCTAAACTTCGAGAAATCAATTTGGTTTTCACGAGAGACTCAATTGAATCTCTCGTTTATGATATTCTACAACTGAATGTTTTGCACACAGGCGGCCTCATGATTCAGTTGGCACGATATTCGAGATATCGCAGTACATATTCATAAAGGAAACTACTCACAAGGTTGCTGAAAACTTTTCGACCTTGTGAGTAGTTTCCTTTATGAAAAAAAACCGCTAACCTGTTTGTCGGTGTGCTGCACGTACCCCACAAACATAAGCTCACCCTTCCACAGGGTGATTTTCTCAAACAGTAAATCACGCGCATCCTGCATGACTGTTTGAGACTTGCGTTTTTTTCAACTGGGGCCTTGGTCTGGATATCAGCTAATCGTCTTGTCTCGAGATTTTCTGTGTGCACATGAAACAAACTCAGTTTTCTACTCGGCAGTTGCCCGTCCTGTTTGCCTAACTTCAAGGCTGCGGTGCATTTATTCCAGTTAGCTCAACCTGATTTGTTCCATAATTGTGAGATGGGCCAAGTGGTTAGAGCGCGAATTTACTGACCGAAAAGTCCGTGGTTCGAACCCGACCTCTGCCTCGCGACTTCCCCTGTCTAAGCTTGGGCAACCTGGCAATATCCCAGTTCTCGTACCTCCTTCGTGTGGCATGGCAGCTGGGTCGGGTGGGGTTTTACGCTATCCCTATCCAACTGGAATGAACACCACAAAACATTGATAAGTAATTGCAGGGGACGTACGGTACTCTATTCCAAGGACGACCTTGAAAAAGTCGTCCGAATTTGGTTGCTTTAGAGAGGTAGTCGTACTAAAGGGAATATAAATAGCCTACAATGGCTACATAACCACGCGATCGTATCGCATAGGGGTTCCTTACAAGAAAGGACGCTAGATAGAGGAAATACTGTATTCAACAACATGAACAGTTGAAGGTGGGAATTATCAACAAAAGAGTGACTTGCGGAAACCCCCGGCCATGTTTGACGAACCAGTGGGCGGCGAAGACAGATGAAACCGGTAGCCGATTAGTAGGAGCGCAGAAAGGTGGGGACACCCATCTGACAATTCAAAACCGTCATAGTTTATTGAGAATGTGGATATCGAAGAAACAAGTTGCATCTCAACTTACACCAGCAATGTATCATTGCTGTATAGCGATATATTCAGTAGACACGGTAGACAAACACGAATACTCGATCGCGTGTCAAATTTACTTTTAAAAATGAGTATTTCTAAGGGTTCAGATCAGCGTTAATGTGGGTCACAGGGAATACAAATGGCCAGAAGGGCCACAAAGATTCAGGTCGAAGCATTCACAAGGGCAGGTCAGTTCATGTCAGTGCTGTTTCTTTCTTCCCTCTCTCTTTCTCTTCGAACGAGCACCATGGGCTAATCACATTAGTCTGAATAATTCCTTGGCTGGTGACGCTTAGCAACAACACCTGAAAATGCCTCGAAATGAATTCTGCCAATATACTGTAGGGTAGGATTTAGTGTGAACTACGTTCTATTGGGCAGTCAACAAGGCTTCAAAATTACAGAATAGTAGGGCAGAGTAATTAGTCAGCAATTTCTGGATTTTTATGTCTACTATTCAGCAACAGCAGTGGAAAGGGCTCCATCTCCATGATATCTCTCCTTGTTTCGGCGTGTACACATGGCACCGGTTTCTCGTTTTTATTTCAAATGAAAAATGGTAATTAACGATTGCTTTTGTTGTGCCATTTCTAATCGTTCCTGAGTATAAAAAATGAATGAACAACAAGCGTAGATTCCTCATCGGTTTTTCTTGTTGATAATTGAAAGCGAGCTATCAACTTCCCTGTTTTGTCATTATTCTCCCCATGGATTACGTTCGATATGACGCGTTCTGTTCTGTTTGCATCTCTGAGCCCTTTAAGCCTAGCTTTAGAACGCTGGCTGAAACACGACATGAAAAGCACTTGAAGCGGAACTGCAAGATTATCAATAAACAGCAGTTCGCGATATGCCTTTGAGGACAGGAATAAGCAGTAATTGGACAGTTGAGATTGCGTACCACTCTGCTAGAATTCCGCTCCGGGTGATATATATATATATATATATATATATATATATATATATAAAGAGAG
>NW_008751743.1:695005-773458 GCF_000715545.1 Opisthorchis viverrini
GGGAAGGAAAGAGGAAAGACTTTCTTGCTGCACGCAGAATTTTTTCTTCTTTTGTTGGGGTCAGCACACTGGAAACTACGCGCCATAACCATATTGGGGTCAGCACACTGGAAACTACGCGCCACATCTAACCATATTTCGTAACGCTTTCAGTCATAGGCTTTTATTGTCTGTTGGTCCCCAATCTAGAAGTTGAAATGAACCCACCATAACCAAGCATGTAGTCAAATTCCTCATCCCGTTTCGCTACCTCCAATTTATCTCAACAACGTACAATAGTGATTGATGAGGTACGCAGAACGTGTCCCAGTCACCTTAACCGGCGAATCAATATAATGTTCCGCTAAGTTGGACCATCTGGACCTAGGACTTTTCGGTTAACATCATCGTTACCTCCCACCAGATACAGCTAATATCGCACAAACATCGATGTTCTAGAGCGGGTATTTTATACGTGTCATTGGATCAAAGTTGCTAAGTCTCACGGGCCTGTGGTTGCGTTGTGCGCACCTCCGTGATCATCGTCACTAGCTGTAACAATCGCGTACTTGTCGTACGACTGTTATGGCTGTCAAAGTTTCGTTCACAGTTGATTTGAGAAGGTGAGTTAGGTAGCTGCGCATTGGAGGCGGGAGCTGATACAATTGCCATGTAATCACATGGTTATTGGTGGATTTTTCATTGGGGAACTCGGGAGGGGAGCTATGTATTGAACGCATTAGCGTGGATGCACATGTTACCCCGATGAGTCTCACATCATGGCGACGCCGAAGATGCTTTAACTTAAGTTGTCTTCGATGTACGCCGTTCAACCTCATCTCCAACACCTGCACTGTCAGCATCACAACTTCCGATACACACGAGGTTATTTATCACTTCTAGTTCATTGTCCAAGTTGTTGGGAAATTTTATAAGTGCTTTTAATTTTGGTGATGGAATTTACACCGAATAGTGCAATCAGAATAAAAATTCAGTTTATGATGTCGGGCCGCAAAAGCATTGTCCATGAACTCGAAACACGTGATTACTGTACCAGAAAGAAGGTCAACTCTGCAGGAAACAACACTTATAGGAACTCTATGAAAGATGCTGTCGCGTACCAGTATTCCATCTGCCTCACTCACGGTTTCGCTTTTCACCCACCACAGGCGGCAGTGGAAAATTCCTTTTCTGAAGTGCGTTCATATTATTCTCGATCGGCTCGGAGACTGTTACGGTTTACGGCCGAGTGCGTCTTGCTGTTCACACTGTCTGGTAGTAGTTGTCGCCGTGTGTCAAGGGGTTGAATTGATCTATGCATTTCTAGTGTCCAGCATATGGCTCTTTTTGACCGGAACAGTCTAGCACTGTTGAGTAAATCACAGTTTTTAGGAACTCAGACTTACTTTGAGTCTGTCCTGATAATTTGACGGAACTGCTTGGTCGGATTCGTATGTTGTCAATGCTTCTGCGCACACCGTAGTATAGTCAGCATCAGTCATGTGGCAGTTTTAATTTTCACTGTCCTTCCGGAGGGAAGGACTAAACTAGTCAGTCGGCTTCTTCAGCTTTAAACTCGTCAACTGGATAGTTCCTTATGGATGGTTCTCTATAGCGATAAATGAAGCTGTCCTACCTGACGGTTTAGCATACTTGCTGCCATTTGCATACACGGTACTTGAATAGATGTTGCGCTACGAATCTGCTGGTACTGTGCACCAATAGCGACTGTCGATGAACGATAGATTTGATCAGCATCCAACTTAGCAAACGTTATGTTGGACATGGCTATTGCACAGTACTGAATGACTGATCCACTGCGCCCTTCATTTCGACTGGAGCTTTCTCTCAAGGAGTGGATCAATCAAGCAACAATTCGCTTAGCAGTAAGTATCACGTAGAAGTTGCCGAACAGTTGCCTTGACTATTCGCAAGCAGCTAAGTTGTCTGATGAGTGGACTAAGTCAAGCATCAAACTAAGCACCCTGGTGACCATTGTTCGTACTATAAGGTTGATCCTTCCGTTCAGGTGGCTCATTGTCGATCTTTTCACTGAATATTAACCCACATAGAGTGACATCACTTGTGAACGTTTAATAGTTTTACTTTATTAACTTTTCTTCTCTCAGGCCTATACTTCATTGTATTCCCTTCACGGCTTCTACTGGCGCAAACCCAGGCAGATTAACACTTGGGTCCCGGATACCCCCATCATATACCGGATTCTGAAGCAAATAGCAACTGTGAAACACGAAGAGCGGCATGCCACGAATGAACATGCAGATATGTTTACTGGGACACCTGGTCATGATCTTTTGGAGGCTGCAGTGGAAGCATTTGATGCAATCGATCGAGCACGGCGTGGATTATGTAAACAGGTTCAGCGGCACTTAATCCTTCTGACTGTGTCGCCTATCAACTTAGATGAAGTGCACAAAGAGCTCGTATCTTCTTCGGATGACTGTACTAAATCTGGGCCTCTCACTAATCTACGTCGTCGTGGGGTTGCTTTGAGTGCATTTGCACCCGTTCCCTCAGCAAGTGTATTGCAACTGTATGAGATTATTAACGGAACACCTCCATCTCCTTTCTATGATCGTCACTGGCAGACGGTAGCGTTATCTCGTGAGTTCTGCTGTTAGTGTCTTTACCCACTAATGGTCATATTGCGGCCGTTCGTAGTGCACTGAGTGCTTCAGTCTGTATTACACACGTGGAATGCCTGTCGATAGTATGGGGAGACTTGAACATTTTAATCAATTGCGTTTTTCCAATCAAAAACCCTGCGAATCATCATAAAAATGAGTTTGTCCCATGCTTCTACCAAACTTGATCACACTTTGGATCTAACCTCATTTACAGGCATATTTGATATAATCGTCCCCAATAGCTAGTTGGAAACAAAGATAAAAGAGACCTGGTTTAACGGACCATTGGTATGCGTTGACCAGACGCTCGAAGTCTCTGTGGGTTTAAAAATGCCAAGCTTAGTGGTATTTCCGTATGTATACGGGTTCTAGGAATTAACGGGACCCGAAAAGTTAGAAAATGCAGCATCGCAGGCGATCGGTATTTCACTAGAACACTCGACACCCATCGGCCCAGTATGGTGGGGCTAGTCTTCGTTTCCGGCCTTCTTAGTCGCATTCGTATGGAACCTCGAAGAATGGTGGAACCAAAATTTTGAACTTTACAACATGGTTTACTACAGTGGGCTTTGCGAAGCATTAGTTTGTTGTTTTGCTACGGTGTGACCTTATGAGGAAATGTGTCGTTAGGTGGTACAGCGAGAAAGTGTCTAGGTTGGAATTTCTGAATGAAAATGAAGTAGAACGTCTCAAGGATCGTTGGATACGTAGTAAACTTACAGCAGGCGTCCAGGTGGTAGGTATAGTAGTATAGTATAGTAGGTATAGTATTGGTAGGCATATAGCACATATATATATATATATACATATATATATATATATATATATATACGTTGAATTTATACACAGCTCCATACATGGAGGACCGCTGGTCGGCGCCATTCAGGTTTGTTTCTGTCCGTCCAGCATTCTTGATATACGGTGTCTTGAGAACGCCGTTGTAGGACGTTTGAACTGGCGAGGGCGGTGTGAGTGCATTTTTCCCGTTTATACCGAGTTCGTTGGACAGTTGTCCCACTTCCCCTAAGAACTCACTCAGCATGATCAAGTGTAACCTCATTTCTACTTTTAACACCGAATTAGAGACTACTGTGCTTCGATAAAACCAAAAAACAATTTCTCATGATGGAATATCTAGGATTAGCCGAGTCGCTTACGGGGAACAAACAGGTGGTGCCATAGCCACCAGCTTTGGAGTTTGTAGAACTCAGTCGCGATATACTGTCAGAAACAGTGAGTTCGTACTTATACATCAGAGCTAGTTAATTTCTGGCCCCACGAAGAACTTAAACACCAGAAAGTGCTTAGTTGAAGGTGAAACCATAGCTAAATGATTGGCACACTTGTCCGTATAGTGTGGAGGTTACTGAACAAATGACTGCGTTCTTGACCGAACGTTCTAGGGCACTTACGGCTGTATAGATGCGCAGCATATTGGCTCACATGCTCAAGTGGGGTCGGCCTTGGAGGTAATCAACGTACTCACAGCCGTCTACCTGATATGCGTAAACAAATAAATTAAGGTGACCTTCCGTTGTCTAATCGCGACTGCCTGCCACGTGATATTCCGGATAACAACATCCAGAAGCACATTGTTACTGGAAAATCCAAAGTTTATCCACTATCACCCTGCAGCAATGCGAATTGATTGCCCCTAGGAACATTGAAACAGTTTTTTAAGGAAGGAACTTGCGGTACCGCGCTAAAACCTTAAGAAACTGATGGCTGACACTTGGAAGATGGACGCAGTATTTGTTGCCAGCGCTCACCTTGCTTCCTTCATGTTTGGACCGGCTATTGACAGGTCTCTTCGTGCTTTTCCATCTATCTGTCTTTCTCGGGTCTGTATCCCCATCAAGAGCGTGAATGTAGGTCCACATCTCGACTGCTTGCAAACCGATTGTGCTTTACCAATATGTACAAGATTCTAGGTGACCCGACTGTCGTTGACCGATAAATTTGTTTCTGCTACAGGCTACACCTATTACTCAAATAGGCGATTTGTGAACGAATGACCTGGGTAAAATTTCTAACGAATGATATGGATTTCCTAGCGTTAGTGAGAGTCGGCTTCCCACCGCTGCTAGTGCTAAAAACCACGTTCTCTTTTCGCTCGATCCAGAAAGTGTGATTTCCATTTTCAATTTCCACGACGTCAATTTCCAACTTCCATTGATTAATCGATGATGAACTTATTATGTGGTGATCAAATGTCAGAGTTTCGTTCCCAGAGTTTTATCCATACAAGGCCTAGCTAACGTGAGCTAGGAGACGCGAGTTGACCTCTTGTTGATCACTGTACCGTCCGTAACTCATACATATCCTCTACACTTTTCAATGATTCATCCTCCCTAGGAAATGTTTGGATGTACACTGCTAATATTTTTCCCCTCAGGGACTAATATCCGATGCAGTGTTTTTGAACTTTCAACCGAAATCGAATTACAGAGGATGAATAGCTTCATGTTTACCGCACGGGATAGTCGCTTTTCCACATATCCTTGTTTCCTGATTCCATCTCGGGGCTAGCTAGTCCCCCCTGTGTTTGAAATCGTTTGGAATCAAAGCTTTTGTTTACCATGATTTTTCCCATGGCGAATGACAATGAGGCAAGAAAGCCTCCTTATCATCTAAGGGCGGGGCACACATGGGTACTCGTATGAATGATTAGTGAATTTATGTCTATGTGCGTCTTTCACCATCTTCGTGGGCTTTTTAATGCATCCTTGTACACACCGCATTTCCAGCGCAGCATGGTTCCACAAAGCTTGGTATTTCAAACCGAAGTGCTCTATTGCCTGGGCTCCTGGCTCACATTTTGCATGATTGACTGGCAGTTCGGATTTGGAGAACGATGGAATTTTAGGCTGGAGCGGAATCGTCACTGCTGCTGCTGCTGACGCTTCTGTCCTCATTCATAGGTGTAGTTCGAATACTCGATCATCCGCAAATCTGTTATCGGACTTGCGTTCTTGCCTACTGTTTCCGACAGTCATGGGAAATAGCTAGGTTCGTGTGTGTGTGTGTGTGTGTGTGTGTGTGTGTGTACGGTCAAGTGATGGCACACGATTCACTGCATGCCCAGCCGTTTGTGGCCTGTTTGTCTTGTGCAGCGATATCACCTGCTGCGACGTGCAATCTCAGATGGTAGTCCAAAGTGTGTGTGTGTGTGTGTGTTCAGCTCTCGTGAACCGTTTCCTGCTGACGTTTGAATCCCGTTCGTCCGTTTGTCGTTCACTTCTTAGTTCCTTCGTTCGTTCGCTTGTTTATCCGCAGTCCTTTGCATGCCGGTCGTTACCTCCCACTGACAATCATGCACTCCTAAACCGCTAAACTCAACCACCTGCTTCTACCGGGGATCGGGTTTTAGTCAGTAGAATTCGCATGCACTGAATGAATTACTGCTCCCTGCCAGTTGCGTTTCCTGGTGATGCCGGTTGTCTGCTACCCAATGCCTTTAATCTCTGTTTCCCAACATTCTACCTCATTTCTTTGATGTGTCTGCTCCAATTTTTCAATCCACCTTTCGTCACTGTTGTTGCTACTTTCCCCGAGGACTAGTTTCTCACATTAATTTCTAACCATGTGATCATTTCCGATTGCTATAATCCCTATGAAAGTGACCGTTCGCTTGCTCAACTTAGGATGTTTTGTTAGGAAATTTCGACATAACCTCTATTCACAATCTGATCGATGTTTTTGGTAATGGCCAAAGGCTTATTGTCTTCCATAGCGCTTACTTTTCTATATATGCTCCAACAGCTAAACTCATCGATTCCGACTCTCCGGAGCGGCGAATTATAGGACCGTTGGCTGCTGATGCTCACGCACAGGCTGAGGCTGAACTGTTACTGACGGAACAGCGACACCAGAAGAAGTTAATGCAGGACCAACCGCAGATCGATCCGGTTCTCACCAACGGTCATCCCCACTCCCTCGTTGGACCGCTCCAGGGTTCGTCTCCATCATCTCCAGCACGTTATGTGTCGAAAATGCAGCGTCATTCCTCCCAGGCGAATTATATGGAGGGATATATGAATGGGCAGACAGCTACGATAAACTCAGGCATAGCAACGACTGTTGGCTGTAGCGTTTCAGACAATGCATACCGTGGAACCCCGAATAAGTTGGGACCTGCTGTTCCTAGCGGGAACAACTCGTCATCCCCTATGGTTCAACCGTACCCAGTACGTGTCCGCACTATATTGTGGTGGTACTGTATTTCTGTTTTTTCCCTGGGCTTGAGTTTCTGTCTCTGTTCACATGCTCTATCCGCTAAGTATAACCATGCGCCACTCAGCGTTCCGAATGGTGTCTGGTTGTCCTGTTTCTTACCTGCTCCTTTCCATGGCTGCTTCACATGAATTTCCTTTAACCTTCGGGTTCCTCTAGTAAGATTGAATTCGATGTCTAAATTGGATAGTGATTGGTGACGGAAACCCGTAATTTTGGGCAATCATCCATCGAATCCCACCAAGAACTCGTCGTTAGTCATGCGTAAGCTTTTATCTTACATTTCAGTAGTGCTGTGGTTACATCTCAGGCGCGACATTTCGCAACATAAGTTCCGATTAGCCTTGCAACAAAAGTATCCTTAGGAGTGTGTGAGCAAACAAGACTTGAAATTCCGCACTGAATGGAAAGACCGCCTTCGTTTGTTCGGGCATCACTTCCACTTGACGGCCGTTGAAAGTGCATGTGGCGCATGAATATACTCACGTAATGAACAAGACCACCATCGATAGGCGTGATAAGTAGCGTTAGGAATGAGGAATTACGACCGGATGTAACCCATTGCAAAGTGGTTCATAAACTCAACGCCTGTTGAGTGTTAGCAACTATTTCCTCGCTCTGAATTTGATGCTGTTGTTCAGTGATGTTAACCAGTTTAGTAGCCATCGGTGCGTTAATGTGTTCCCACTAGTACAAGTCCATCAAAATCAACATATCGTCCCCGAATTCTTTAGTGCTTTGTAAGATGATGAGGTTTGGAAACTTCAGTCGAGTGAAGACAATCTATTTCGAGAAGCCAAGAAGCGTTGTATAGCTGTTTCATCCTTACTCGGAATCATCACTAGTGCGTATCTCACGAATTACTAGAATGCTTCGAACCCCGATACCTTTCGACTAATAGTTGACTCTAAAAAATAAGTTATTTTGGCAGCCAGCTCACTTTTGCTCCTATGCGAGGCTTACTTTCGAAGAAAGATGGCGCGGAGGCCTGTTGCCACGTACTGGCTTACAGTACTGGTAGTACGAGTGGGCCTTTGACCCCCAGTTTCTGCCTTACAATTGAGGAAGCTAGGGGTTATGCCCAGCCCTAGGTTTGCTGTCTAGCCGCTTGTCATTGGTATAAGTTATGTCCTGTTTTGTCGAATAGCTCTTATCACAACTGCATGCAATCTGATTAGTTGCACCCGAAACTGCGTAGCCCTCGTTTCTGAGAAAGCCCCCAGGAGATCTTATTCCACGTATATTGCAATCAGTAAAAAATCCTAAAGTTCCACTGTTTATGCAGTCGCCTTGCATTTCTAATGACTTGTACCCTGTTGTATTTTTGTCACAAAGAATATCCTTCAAAGGGTGACCATCATAGAGAAAAGAAGTTCTAATCTACTTTAGGATTGAGCATCTTTCGGAAAGATTGCCCGTTGGATTGAGTGACGAAAAACACTGTTGCGGACCTCCGAGGGGTAGTATCTCCTAAGAGGGACTTCTATTATGATAGAATGCTGCAGACTTCAATAGCAGAGGTCGCACGGACATAAGTAAGAACCGTTACCTTGTGCTTGTATGTTGACCGGTAACAACCTAAAATTACCCCAAAGCGGAATCAAACTGTATCCGCTTCAGGTCATCGCATAAACAAGTCCACTCGGTAATTTCGCAGCTAAAATCGATCCTGAAGGTGTGTTCAGTTAAACATGAGCCTAGAGTTGAAGTTAGGTAGGACGCTGTGTGAAGGGCATAGTGTACATGTATATCAATTCCGATTGGTGGCACTTTCTCTCTAATATCTAACTTGACTTGACAACAGTTGGCAACGTGCAGCCAACGTGGTTTCATTTCATTAATGATTTACGTCTTTGGCTATTAGTTGGTATCCTCACCAACGTGGTATCGATTTTTACTCTCCAAGGGGCCCGCTAACGAATCCCCGATATCTCACGGCCACCGAGGTTTACGAACTTCTAGTCACAGTCATGGTTCCACTCCTCCAGGTGCCACATCGCGTGCATCTGTTCCACGCTCAATCGCTGACGTTATTCGTCCGTCTGAGGTTAGTTTTTGTATGCCAAAGAAATCCCTCGCTGCTGCTGTATCTTCTTTTTTTAGCTGGTATTCAGTGTAGGTGATGAGAGTACCCTCTGTCTGTTCGCCTTTCAGAGTCGCTTGGTCACTTATCGTTTTATAATTTCCTTCGACCTGGTCTATCGTCATCGTCTATCGTCCAACGCCGATGCTTCGCTGTCGGTACACTCCAAAATTATCAGAGTTTCTCAACACGGAACCGATATATGTTTACTCCTTGGCGATTAGGCCTTACCACCGTTCGAAATTTGAGACGGATGTCTAACAGTGGTTGACACGCTGCATTAAGCCTGCGATTACCTCTTATCGTCGAATGAATTCTTTCTTGCCTTTGCTTACACAACCAACAGAGCTGAACACAGTCATATTTCAGATACTCTCTGTTCGCGATCTGCTCCCATATCGCTCCAGAAGGAGAGGACGCAAGATTGCGCTGAAATTTTTTCTTATTCGGTTGTCCCACTCCAGGAAATGAATCGGATGCAGTCTAGCTTGAGAGAAATGTGCATTCCAAGAGACCAATCGAAAATGTTTTATCCGATAGATAATTCCTTCACAGCGAGAGAGAGACACTCCATTACCAATAAAATTTTCCGTGCTTTTGACTAACCCAACGATTATGCATAACAGTAATCGAGACGAAGTTAGCTATCAGGAGTAATAAAGACTATTGCCATTCTCTGTCCAAGTTCCTCATTATCTCGAAGTT
This sequence comes from Opisthorchis viverrini, assembly GCF_000715545.1. NCBI lineage: Eukaryota > Metazoa > Platyhelminthes > Trematoda > Opisthorchiida > Opisthorchiidae > Opisthorchis > Opisthorchis viverrini. The sequence goes on from NW_008751743.1 coordinate 704,654, forward strand.
GATACTTATGTTTTCAATGGCATGCACCGGAACACCAGTGTTGATTTTGGTGTTTCACTGCGATACAGCCAATTTCAGACACCGAGTCGAGTCACTCCAATATCTCTTTGCCGTTAGCCACACTTGATGGAGGAGTGCACAGCTCCAATACAAGAGGCTGATGTGTGGTCCATTCCAAGCCTGTTATATGTGTAATGCTTCAGGTCCCTAACTAGGTTAAAACTAACGTACGGTGTTTCTTGGCTTTTCTGTAAGTTGCTTTACCTTTACGTAGCAAAACTGTGCATCTAAAGTCGCTCGGAAATTAACAGCGGAGATGCCAATAAAATCGGTTGGTCGACTGCACTGTACCGCCCGTGTTTAACTCATCCTAGAACACGTGCAGCGCTGACAGCTAAATTTTCTGCCAATTACCTTATTACTTTTACTTTCCATGAATTTTTTGTCATTGTGAATCTCACTGGTTATGTACCGAACCACTGTGGAGTATGATGCTAACTGCTGCCTCATCAAACTCCTGTCCTCGTAATATCGCGATACCATCCCATGCTAGCTGTAATACCGATATATCGACAATAGCTTCTTTAGGATGGAGCCAGATTAGCTTTCGAATTAAGCAAAATGGACACATTGGCTGTTGCAGTAGGCTTGGTTAATTATGTCATCGCTTTTCCTATGTTGTAAATAATGGCTGTAATGGTTTCTTTCAAGTGGACCTTAACTGAAAAGGTTTTGCCTGACCAGTGCCAGATAGAGTGGGCTCCGATCAAACTATGGTGCTGCTACTAGACATTTTACTTCTTGGTTCCACCATGCGCTTGCACCATGCTGCTTCGTTTTCTATGCTCGCTTACTATTCTTGTTCGCTGTTACGCGGGTAAACCCGGGAGAGCTGTTCATCAAACTCAACGGCTGAATTGAATCACTGTCCGGTCAATGTTTCGTATAGTCATCTTGTACCACAGATCTGCCAATGAAGATTTTTTCGAACGCCGTGGTAGCTGACACGTTCCTATATTCCTGACATTGCAGTGACGAAGGAAAGTTCTTTGGTACAAACTGCTCCTTTTGAAACGTTAATTACCTACTGTACCAGATGTACGTTTCCCCGTAGATGGTCGGACTGATTGTTAACTGGTTTTCAACAAGCCGCCATTCCACCTTCAATCATCACTCTTAATCTACCTCTTGTCCGTTAACTGCCATTCTGTTTAACCGTCTTTACTTTTCGTTTTCCACCTGTCATCACACTGCAGCCACCTCAAGTACCTGTCTCCTGTAGTTCTTTGTCTGCCGGTCACTCAGGGCCAAACTCGGTCGATCAGTTGGGTCCTGGGAGTGCCTATGGTTCGGACTCCGTAGCGACTCCACAAGGATTTTCTGCAGGAATTATGTCTCCGCAACAGGGCTATAATTCTGGAGCAGCTATGTCAACCCAACTCTATTCTCCAGCCTCTAGTACTTTGGCGAATTTGAATCAATCTCAATCGGCCGCTGGGACTAATGTGCCTTACCAGCCATACCAGCAACTCCCACCAGAAGGGTCGAATACCCAGATAAACCTTAGACAGTCCACCGCTATGGCACAGTCACCAGGATCAGTTCAAGGCACGTTCAGGCCCCCGTCAAACGCTGCCTCGCCTGTGGGGCAGTTAGTCAGTTATGCCAACACGGTTGGCTTATCTTCGCCTTCGGCTTCCCGTGGCCCCACACGACAGTATTCCCCTCAGCTCCCTCCTCAGTCGCAGCAGCCAGCACCTCATCAACGGCACACATCTCCACATTCCGGAGGACCACCGCACCAGGTGAGTTCTTCAGGTGCCATGAACGCAATATACTTCATTGTGGTGACTAGTTGTCTCTAGATTTTTCTTACCACCCTTCAGAAATAGATTCATTTTTTATAGGAGCATGGTGTTGGCTTTGCTTCCTTTGTGTGCACGAATGATTTATCCACCGATACACCCTGTGTACTTGAAGACCAGTCTGTTGGAACGACAGAGCAAAAGACTGACAACCTCCATCTTGATTCATCTTGGCTTGTCACAGCGATTATTACTATCATACCCTGTATTAGCAAAATATTTTTATATCACCTGACACTTTTTTGTGTCACGTTGTTGGAGTGGCGCATGATATCAAGCTTGGTAAATAAGATGAATCGCATAGACTTGTTGGATTCCCTACTCCGTGATGTTCTAAGATGTTCCTACCCATAAAACGAAAATTTTGGTGCTAAAATACACTGGAACGCCAGTTAAGCAGCTACCCACAAGATGCTGATTCGGTGCGGACATAATTTTCTACTCAAAGCGTCGACATATCACAAGGAGTCTGTTTACTTTCACTTCATATATTGTCTAAAAGTCATTTGCTGGGTTGCACTCGAAAGCGTCTAGTGTATACTATTACCCCTATGGCCCGTGGTGTGTCCGATAGTCGGTATGACTTCCAGCTAAGTTCTCGACTTTGGTTTTAGAATATAATCCCACTCCCGTACCATCTCTTCGGTTACGCTTCGGACGATCTAAATGATTTGGCTCTCTCAAAAACGCCAAACCTGAACGACTCAGAAGCTTTACTTGCACACCGCAAGCTTACATTCATCCTAAGAGTAACTGCTCATCGTATCCTTTCAAGCTTGGTCTAGTCTATTCCTAACGATTGTGTTGTGTCGCATGTCTTTATGATAGTAAGAAAAGTACCAATGACCTGGCCAACCCGGTCATTTATTTAGATACAATCCTCATGTATTGACTACGAAACCCACAGTACCTGGACAGTCACCAAGTTGTTGCCATGTGAAAGATTTTGTATGCATTCCATCTGCGGTACACTGCCAGGTCAATGTCCAGAACACTTGGATATGGCCACTATTGTTATATTCGTAGCGAGCAGTAAAGCGGAATGAGTGAAATGGGCAAGTATGGATAATGGTGCAGTGCAGGCTGCACTGACGATGTCACCTCGATTGGTGATGAGACGTTTGCAATCCAACTGCCAGGCTCGGCGAACAGACCAACAACCAAGCAGCGCACCCGAGCTATCTACATTCCACAATATTGCTAAATATGGACAATGCCTTGGGATAAGTTCGTCCGGAAACTAATGAATGGATGGATAACTAACTACCAGATATTAACGTGGAATGTGAATTCGTCACTTATCACTTCGATGTACGAAATCTGGTCAACCTTAATTCGACAATATAATCAAACTCACCTAACAGTGACTATCGAAGTGCTCTCACATGCAGACTCCGCAACACAATATTTCTAATAAAAAACTCATCGTATTACAACTCTTGTAGACTTGCAACCCATTTACCTGCATTCACATGAAGAATATTTACCTGTCAACTACTTCTTCTAGTCATACTAATTACAGTTTCTGTCAGAGTTGATTCTACCATCCAGCAGGCGTCGAGGAGGCGGTTCTGATAACTTCGTTTGATTTCTGGGTGCACATGCCTCTCAATGGCTAAGCGAGGTGCTCGCGTTTCGCGTAGACCTGAAAAGCGCAATGAAAAGCAGCAGCGTACAAGTGAATAGTCGGACTGCGCGCTGGTGTTCTAGAAGGAGCGGGAAGCAGTGATCGACCCTCGCCACCGATAACTGACGGCGATGTGGCCAATTTAGATTCGGGACTGGTTCGTTGGTGGGCACCTGTGTTCCGGTAATTGATACCACGAAGGAACAGTCTGAACTCCACTCACAAACGAAGTAGGCAGTTTCCGTTGTCCTTGTGTCTTGTATCCAAACCAAGACGACCACCCGATTGCGCCTCAGGAGCGCATAGTCTACCCACCTGGGCGTTCAGATCACCACCAACACTGGATGGGTTCGATCGTAAATCTGTCTCCGTTAATTGGGGATGACAGTCGTGCGTGAGATGAAGCAACTAAAATCTTCCGGACAGCCTATGAGAGCTGTAGGCTCGCAAAAAAAGCTGCAAACTAACGGTTCTATCAGTGACCCCACCGTTTGGAGCGTTTCTAAATTGTAGTGCAATAATCTAATGAAAGTTGCAGTGAAACTACGTTCATCGCAAGTTAGATCTAGTGATCGAGTTATTCCCACTCAGTTAACTCACACCAACCACACGAACGGGGTCCCTGCTCAGTAATAGCTTTCCTTGACTGGCAGCATTACCTGATGGACCTAGAACATGAAAGCCTTTGAGGGAAAATGCAGACCTCCCTGAAATCGGTAGCCAAGCTATTGTCTCTTGGCCTTACTCGTCTTGGCGTTCATGTGTCCACTACTCTAAGAGGATCTACTCATCGCTTTGCGGTTCTGCTCCTCCGGTAACGAAACTTTGGCCATCGGTCTTGTGGGAGTGGATTGAACAAAGTGAAATTCGGCAACAGAACTGGAATGACTGAACTGAGGGTTACCTAACTGCAAATGGAGTACGTACCGAAATGTTTCATTCAATGCGCACGGAACATACTAACCATACGGATATGTTCGAGGCTTTTTGCATGTTCCACTGAGTGTGACTTACTCGTCCACTTTGAGGGATCTCCGGGCCTTACTACATACAGTGTTATTGTTCTTGTCCTCCTCTGGAACATTCCCCATCTTGGTGTAAGTAGCAGTGCGTCCTTGCTATGTTTCAGTACAGCAATTGATCGGGAGTCTTGTTTTTTCATACGGCCTGTTCGTAATAGTGCAAATCAATCGTAATCGACCGTCAACTCATGAGCAAGCTTCGTCAGTCCAGTTAGCAGAACTACCTAATTCCCGTAGCGCGTCCGCGCTCACGAATTCGAATGGTTTGCAAACCGTGTTGACAGCGGTTCGTTCATGTGTGTGTGTGTGCGGCATACGTATTGTTCAGCTTTTCACGTGACTGTTCGATCACAGAAAGACAACATATACCCCACTTACCGGTTAGTCCGCATTTCATCTAGAATGTCACACAACGGCACCGGCGTTACAACATCCGATGAGGCCTGTGTGCACATCATCACGTGACTCCCAGCGCATGTCACTTGATGTACTGACTGAGGCCGACTTTTGCCACATCGTGGATCCAAATCTGTTCTATCCCACTCAGTCGTTATGAATTATTCATGTGTTCTGTAAAGCGTGGCTGGACAGTTGAACTGCAATCGACAATGCGACTGGGTACAGCCGCTCCGAAAGGCTGGGATTGGTATCTCTGATAGCATCTTCCGTAACTTGAGATGTAAGTCTGTAGGCAACCATTCAGGAGTAGGACGTGAGAAATTTGTTGGTAAAGAAAACTGTTAAAGAAAACTGTCAAGGTTTTCAGCAACCAAATGACTAGTTTCATTCCAGAAAATACTGAGCCAACTGTTTCCTCTTATTTCCTCTGAACTATACAAACGCATGTTAAAACTGTTACCTTTTCTTATAATTCTTCTGAGAAGTAGAGCACGTAAGGTCCTCATATCCAATCACCACGCGCGTAGGTATATGTAATCTCCTTACTCAGTAATTTTTCAAATGTAATTTTCATGAGCACTACATCCATCAACGGGGACAGATATAGTAGACCCACACCAACTTGACTAGATTTCTCGATTAGCCGTAAAAGTGAAAATAGACCTTCTATATGTAGTATGGTGTATATATACGTATGTATTGTATACTGTAATCGTTCTAACGATGGATGCAGTATTCAGCTAAGCTCTGACACGATTACGCTTTGTAGGGGTATTTAGGACTCATGTTTTGTTTACTTTCAAGCAGTGTTGAGATAGCAAAAACTTATTCACCTCTATCCCTTCATCTTGTTTGCTAGTGAAACAGTGACCAGTTTTTTTACTTCATTTTGCCCATGAAGTTGATGAAAACTACTGGACTTAGTTCTGGAAATCTCATCAATATTATTGCTTGCTTAAAGACCGTGTCGGGCATGCATACAGATAAACACACAGTCAACTTATTTTACCAGAAAACCCAAACTGCGTCTCACAGATGATGATGGGCCCCGAAAAACCCGAAGCTGGGCTGTCTAGGAGCCTCCGTCCATTCTATAAGCAGTGTCACTTCAAGGGGATAACTTTGATATCTCAAATATCCTTCCAAATGAAACGTGAGACAGATTCTGTGTGACAGTTGGATTTCGCTGAAATGTAAACACGTCTCCCGTTAACATCATCCTAATGCGCATGTTTGTTTATATGCATAAATCTGCTTTTATTGAAATATATAAGGTGACCACAATCCTAGATTATCGGCGACATATGTAATTTATTACGAATCAGTTGTGCTTAAGCCTGGATGGTTGATTATTGCACCAGCCCCTCAGCATTCTTTACACGGTCACATATTCAAGCTCCTTTATCTGTACTCCAAGTCCTGTTCTCCCCGAAAAATTCTTCATCGCGATCGTGTCTTATTACAATGCTATATGTAGATCAGCTGGTGGGCGACAACTTACGTGCTGTTGGTATCCGCGCGTGGATGACCACGCCTGGCGTAATTTTCGAATAGATTGTTTATGGGCTCACAATGGGTAGGTAGGTAGTTCAATCATAATTGCGTCAGCTGTGTATGGAAGTTCTCCTTTACTAAATCCACTTCCCCACTGGAACTTCTCAGTGGGAAGTCTATGAACAGCTGATGCCTTTGAAACCTGACCACTTGATGTCCCTACTTCCCCCATTCCGTCACTACCTGCCACTGCCATACTCTGTGTCTCTCTACGCTCACTTAACCTAATCCGGAACGGCTCTAACTGTATATACTGGGGTGACAGTGACTTAGCTCCAACAAGATATATGATAGCTATGCTGCACTTATGTATTTGAGTGCTTTTACCTCAGAACGGGTTTGAGCTTCCCCTTCAACATGAGTAGTGGTCTTAACATCCGAACACAGGTCTATATGGGCCAATCAAGCCGGTCTAAGGTGCTACGAGGCTGCACGACGGATGCACACGGACCGATAAGCTGGTTAAAATATGACATCTACACTCGATTGGGTAGGGCCGACAAGTTAACCCAATATTCACTCCGAAAAGTACATCAATATACAAACTACACGTAACCGGTTTTCTGGAGCTACGGAAACATGGAAACAATCGTTAGTGCCTGTGGAATGACTGTCGAACCAAGGTTATTAGTGTATTAGCGACAAGTTACATGCTGTTTCACCATAAGTGGAGTTGTTAGTGCACAGTTGAGCGGTTCTCATCTTGCGGTGTTCTTTGTAGGACGCCCAATTTATCCCGATGGCAGAAAATCGGGGAATTAAAAAAGGGTCCTTATGAAGGAGTGCTCCATAGAGAGACGGACTCCATGGGAAGGGATAGCTGTAGTCCTCATCTTTTTTGTTAGAAATACAATTATTTTTAATGGGATATCCGTGACTGATACTGTGTGCCCAGTAATATAATGGCAATGTTTATCGAGATTCTGTGGGTGACAGAATGTTGTGCTGTTTCCGTTCTAAAGCAGAGTTTCTCATTTTCACAATTCGTTGTACTGAGGTGATTTTTGCATACAGTACATCGACTAGCCATTCCTTCTAATTGATTAATAATGTGAGCAGCGCTATAAAAAGTTTATCGGTGTCGAGAAATACACTCGTAAACTCTAATCTGGAGGCCAGTCGTCCTAGTTAGGGTCACGATTTTACACCTGCCCCACTGGAGTTCTTGCTAATTTCGAGCAATTCTCACTCGAAGCGTTGCCCTTCAACTTAAAAAAAACTATAGGGAGTATATTTTCTCAGTCGTGTTTCTTGTTCCGGAACGCACCTTATGCGTCCTCTCTTAATTACTTAACGGTTCTGTTTCAATACACTTGCCTGAATCGGTTCGTTATCGGACTACGTGATGTATCGATAGTGACCAAAACGCAGCACATCGATTTATGATTGAAAAACTTGTTCGATTTTACATAGAAAGACGCGCACTATGATTGCACTCATGGTTCAGTGTTCAATACGCGATTGCCTCGGTCTCTCTTAGCACCACGTATGTATGCATGTCGGCAGAAATGAATACTGTGTTCAAAATGTGTTGTTAGCTATAGTCGACTAGTTACTTCGATTCTTCTATTGTCTGTTCTCTTTGGTATGCTTTTGCCACCGCGCTTTCGTCTGAAGCATAACTTGTCATCCAGCGGCACATGCATCTAGTTATGCCACACAAACCAACTTTTCGGTATGAACTTATTGTTCATTTCGCACGTTCAAATCCCCTCACACAGGACGGGTTTTCCATCACACTAGCCGTGGTTTTCTCAATCATTCCACCTTAGAACTATCCACAAGAGTACTGGTCAGGTAATATGCAATTATTCCTATCCCCAGAGAGTGAGCCTGCTCGGACCGAATGAATTTTCTTATTCCCGGTTATGGTGGAAAACTTTCTTATACGTACTCCTCAGAAGCAAACGATCATGGGCCATGTTCTGGTAGTAGGAAGGGAAGAAAATTTTGAGCTTGTGGATAATACGTTGACGGTATTTCTACTTATATTGCTTGACATGCAAAGCTCTGTGGGCTAAGGTGTACAAGTCGCAAGCAAACTTTCACTTGCTAATAACATTTACAGTTCACAAATTGCTGGGACAGATGACGTTCTTTGATATGAATGTTGAACACGGAGTAAATGAATGATGGTAACGTGTTGAGGGGTGTGTGTGTATGTGTGTGTGGGGCTGTTACAAGGCATGTAACGCCACAGCTTCTGGCTACGTCATTACATGTGAGAGGTCTAGTCTTATCAATAGGAGCGATCCATCAGGGCAAACCTGGCTGATTGAAACTGTAGTTTTTCGCTAAGGAATAAATTGTTTGATCAAAAGTCGAAATTAGCGATGTTACCACTTGTGTGCCAGAGAGACGTTTGCCCTACTGTAATGCACTGCGTTACTTTTTTGTCAGTTTATCAATGAACAGATTGTGAAACAATTAGTTGCCTGGCGATTCAGCGGTGATTTGCTAAGCTGTAACTAAGTTCTTGATGGGTCTACCGACGAACCAATTGTCACGGAAATACAGCGGTACTAAAAAGTTGACGCATCAGATCCGTGACGAAGCAAATATTTTTTGTGCATGTGCAAAATCTGTTTGCAGTACCCGGACAGAGCTAAAGTTTCGTTAGTCTGCTTCAGAAAGCGGGCGATACGATCATTCTTCTTAGAAAGAAGCGTCACTTTCAAAAACACATTCCCCGAGTGGGGTAGAGTACTGCAACATGTACTTTTCTGTTCAAAAGTTGTACATGATGGATACATGTATTTATTGCTTATTTCTGCCCAACCAAATCACTGCGTTCTATCGCAGTGCGCCACCAAACACATACTGTTCTTAGATATTCCTTTCACCTGATTGTCATTTAGTTTCAAATAGTTTCTGGATCTTTAGAATTTGGATTCAGACAACTGTGACTTTAGTGATTCTCCTCCTCTCTTGGCACGGTCTCTTGTTAATCCACATCCCAAACTAGCGTGGACTAGTCAGCAGGATGGTAGGGAGGCTGTTCAAACAAGATAATCATTAACAGATGGGTTGAGGGATTACCATCTAATTTGAACCATCTACCGATCGGTCCGATGTGAATGGAAAGAGTGCGTTGGTCTGACTTGCCATTGATATGTATGCATACCTCTCCTCTCTTTAGTATTATTCATGTCTGCGACAAACTTCGCACCATGTACTCTTTGAGGCATAGTTATCCACTGACGAATAGTTTCAGCTTTTTACGCACAACACGGTGAGCCACTCCCATACAACACTGTTATGGGTTTAGGTTGGTTTGCCTCTAATACAAAATCATGCTATCTTGTAATCGTCTGGTGACATTCTAATAGTTGTATTCATTCACTCACAGACCCTGACCGATATGTTATCCTACTGGTGGACAAAGGATCCAATTTGAGAGGTTTAATCTTCATTAGGCTTGCTGTCTTGTCTGAAATTCAAGGAGCGTCACCATGTGAACCCAAGCCTCATATGTTGAGGCACATGTCTCAGACCGTGGAATCCAGAAACGAATGGCTCTGGAGGACTGGATAATTTTTTGATGAGGCGCACAATCTTTGAGTCCAGGTGCTTATATAAATATGCACATCAGGTATGTAGGAACTAAATGCACGCGACGGAACACTGAGTAATAGTTTAATTTTAAAGACGAATCATACTGCCGGTGAAAATATTCAATTTCGTTCACAACCTGGCTCGGCTGCACTTGCACTCATTCCGACATCTTACTAACTCTGACCATCATTCTTTACTCTGATGATGCTGTTTTATGGTTCATTTTCTGCTTTTTACTCACTCATTTGCCGTCGAGCAGTTTATGCCTCTGCCTCCCGATTTCCCCTGTCTAGGCTTGGGCAACCTGGCAGTATCCAAGCCCTCTTGCTCGTTTCTGGTGGCATGGCAGCTAGGCACCTACGGGTACTACAGATGAACAATTTACTTATTTTATTTGGCCCCGATACGCACATGGGGAAAACTAGCTCTCCTTATACTCATTTTCCTGAGTACTTTGACGGTATTCTCAGCATTCTTTTTCCCCTTTTCTTGCGAAACGCGGTCACCACACAAACGATAATTTTCGCCTCATGCTTGTTGTTTGCCTACCAGTGTAGATATTTGTATCCCTATCGTGGTTGTACGGGCGCATGTGGGCGGTTTCATCTGTAGTCAATTGAGTTTTTAGGCAATAATGTTCACATGCCTGAAAAAAGATGCGTGACGCAATCATTCTTACGGATCACTGGGTTGAATTTCATGCGCAAGTCATTTGGCCTGTGAATTTATTGTGTCTACAGGAGACGAAATTCCCTACCCCCAGTTCGGCTCACGTGACTCGGTGTTCCCAAATTCGTCTCTCTTAACTTCTAGAGATAGAAAGGCAGGCAAACAGTTCGCTATTTCTGTCGATTTTGGTCATGACTGTTTCCTCTCCCCCAGAGAAGTATTTTGTAGATGCATATCATCAAGGGAGAGCACCTTTGACTGCCCAAGCTTTTAGTCTGTATGATAGACCGAGTGAGCCACCTCTCAACGTAGTTCCTAGCTTTACTGACAAGTACTAACATTGTAAATGACCAGACTTTTTTTTGCATGCTCAACTGACTTTCACGTTCAGGTCTGATGACCTTTGGTTATTTTTTTGGGTAAATGATCCGAACGATCCGTTGCTAAAGCTCGCAGACTGTGGTAAAGAAACGTGCAGCTCGGTTTTTCATGCTAGGACCGCTCAGTGTGATCAGGCTGTCTATCTCGTCATTGACATGGAGGAATATTTCGTCGTTGCTTTTTAAGTTCGATAACCTATCGGATAAATTACTTCAGGTCGAACACAAGCACCTTAGTAATGTAGTGCCTCAGGAAAGCTGGCTTTGTGCAGACACTGAGGATGCTGTAATAAGTGTCCAATGATGCTAAATATTCAAAACCTCTTTCCCGGAGAACCACACATGAGGTCGTTCCAACGCACACCCAACACAAAATCGGTGCGAATAAGCAAAGGTTCCATAAAACTTACGAGCTCCATTCGTAAACGTTGTTGTCATTCAGTGCGGCCATTCTTTCGGTTCGTTTTTCCCTCTACTGTCTTAGTGTACATGGGCATAGTATGTAGCACTTCAGTGCCAGGTACGAGACTGTTCAGTGCTCTCCCCTCCATGACTAGATTACCCCTCTTGACTCTTCCTTTTACTCGGCATTCTGCGATTTTAGCAGTTTCGGGACTTGGTTTGCGCGTCCTAATGGAGTTTCTCATATGTTTTGTTTCCCAGTTCCATATTTCTTTGTGAACGATTAAAATAGTTCTTCCAATCATAGGATATCCGCTAATTTTTGGGTCACCGTATGCTCCANTCCTCCATGACTAGATTACCCCTCTTGTCTCTTCCTTTTACTCTGCATTCTGCGATTTTAGCAGTTTCGGGACTTGGTTTGCGCGTCCTAATGGAGTTTCTCATATGTTTTGTTTCCCAGTTCCATATTTCTTTGTGAACGATTAAAATAGTTCTTCCAATCATAGGATATCCGCTAATTTTTGGGTCACCGTATGCTCCAAGGTTTATTTCAAGAACAACCAGTTGAGCCATTCGAACTATCTCCTAATGTTAATCTTATGGAGGGTCTGTTTGCCGGAAAATCAAGGAATACTATAGATATGGCCACTTTCATTGACTGTTTGTTTGCTGTCTATTTTCGTCTATCGTGACTGACACTGACGGATATTTCTTACTCAGGTTAAAGGATTTTGTATAGTGCCATCAAAGTTACAAATCCCTATGTTCGGTTAGTGTCGAACGTTGTTAGAGCATTTGGACTTGGATGTTTTCATTGTATCTTCCCATTAGAATTAGGCGATAAAAAAGTTGTCGTAAAATTTGGTTTAGTCTCACGTTTATTACATGCTTTGTTGCTGAGAGAGGCGATCCGAAATTTTCCTGTTTTTTCGACTCTACTTGTGTCCACTCGGCAAACGACGTTCTTGATCATTTTGGCGGAGAAATCCTCCAGCTCACAACCACTGACCTTTGGTGTGCTGCTCCTTTTCGTTATGAAGGAATAAGTAGCTTCCTGTCTTTCGTTACCAGTGCCTTCAGGCCAGATGCTTTATTGGTAGACTGTTCTCCGTAATATACGAACCATCGCCTTTCTGGTGGTTTATTCGTTTTGTGTTGTGCTATAATTTTACAAGTCTTGATCACTTGGAGTCGCACACTCTTTAATGTCAGACTGACCCAGCCATGTGGCTAACCACAGGGAAATCGATTCGACTCAGTTGTCTAAGAGATGAGAGCAAATGTTCTTGCACAAAGAACACTCTGACTTCACTTCCTTTAATACTCTTTTCCCATGTGTACAGCTGAGCAAAACGAAATGCAACCTCCTGTTCTGTAATATAATTTGCCGTGTAAAAGGCAGCTGTGGTCAATGTATCTTATTCCCATCCTTCAGTCTGCTCGATCCTACCAGTTGGCATCGCCTGACAATGGGTTGCCCGGGGCCCGCTCTCGCTCACTCACTCCTATCCATTTCCCTCCTGGTGGTCCACCTGCCCAATCGATGCCCAATGCATACCAAATGAAAGAAAACATTCCCATCTCTCCCGGCCCTGGTTCCACTGGAATGTGGCTGACTGGACATCCACCGTCACATGCGATGGGTGACAATACAGCACGTCCGTACGACTCGCAAGCATATCGACCTGGCTTGCCCTCTTCCTGTCCCGGATATCAGACCAGTGTCAATTCAGGCAGACCTTCTACCGGCACTTCGGCTGGCGTTCCGGGTGGTCCTGGTACACATCGGGACCCGAATTCTTTGACTGCCTCCGGCCGGTACGTTTGTTCGGTATGGTTTATCATGGTTCCTCCCCCTTGGTTCCACTATCTGTAAGCAACTTGCATCTATTTGAAATGAACCTAGAAATCTAGAGTCGCTATTTCTAGGTTGGGTTTGTGCTTTCGGAGGGGAGTTACTAATGGAATAAGAGAAGTAGAAGAATCAAACGAAGGAGTACAGAAGGAGTGAAATGGTTTACACTCAAATTACGCAAATTCGCCGCCGGTCGCGACTTCGTGTAGTTTAGATGATCGGGACCATCACTACCTTTTATGCGTGTGCAGTAATTCGGATAGCGGTATTTCTAATGCTCGTACCACATTGCCGATGGCAAAAGGAACTCGGCACCTAATAGGGGTGACCAGTGCCCCACAATTCTATTCGTTAGGAGTGAATCAGTCTCCCTTTGGAATACCGTAGGCAAGCTATTTCAGTTTAGTTGTGGCTAAACAGTGCAATACGGGTCAGCCGGCTGAACTACACAAATTTTAGTCAGACTCAAGCTTGGTGTGGCTTTTCGTTTGCCGTGTGACATTCCTCCATACCACTCCATGTACTGTGAAGAATGCAGGAATTAAATGTGCTTCTTTATGCTTAGGGATGATACCATTCATGGAAGAAACAGCTTCTGCTATTTTTTAAATCAGTCGTTGAGAACAATTGTCATCGAGCAAACCGGCCCTTTATTAATGGTTTTCGGGGAAAATTTTGATGGTTCTTTAAAGCCAGCGCACACTGCATTCAAATATTTGGAGATATCTGTTGTACTAATATTAATTGCCGTGACTTGATGACATTTAACCGCAAATTGTAACTTCGCCTGTCCTGTATGCATCCCTTGTGGTTCAAAGAATACAATCAGATAAGCGTTTTCATGAAAACACTCGGATCGGACATCGTAGCATACACAATAGATCATCCATCATCATGTTTCTCGGTATCGAAATGACATTCGACTGCTTGAGTGGGACGTTTCTGTGGAATTAATTGTGAAGTGATACTTCATCATCGAACCTAATGGAAAACCAGGGTTTACAGTCAACTTCCACGTTCCCATGCCGTGTCCATCGGCGTGCAGTATGGCTGCTTTATTTTTGCATTCCTGTTTGCCTTTGTGGCCACCTATATTCTCCACAATGTACTGTAAGGTTAGCCTGAAAGGTGTGGCGAATTGCTCCCCATTGCATAGGTAGATGACTTAACGTTCGACAGGGATGTCGTCCTAACTGTACCGCCGCCTAGGAAATGCAAATAATCTTGGGCCGTTTGACAGCTAGAATGTCTCTTCCACAGGATTAACATAGCCGGCCACATCGTCTGTGTAGAACGTTATGTTGACACTGTTGGAGTTGGTGGAAAAGTTGTCTTTCTCCAGAACAGTGTTTACCAGCCTCAACCACCACTGGCTGTGATACGATATGGTTGGTTCTATTGCGCCGCCGTATTTGCTGTTCGGGTACATGAGTTTGAAACCTGGCCTGTCCGTGTAAATGACGTTTGTTGATTCAATATGTTTGCGAATCGTTTTCTATCTAACATCGGACTGTGCTGTGGAAGTAGAGCGCCAGAAATGGCATGTTAGGGCATAAGTTGCTCGTCACCGACAGACCCACCATAAGCGGGAATGTTTCGTTGCGCTACTTGAGCTGGCTCCGTCTCATCCTACATCCGATGCTTATTATATCGTTGCTATCCATGCGTTCTGGATGTGGTTGGGAGAAGGAACGAGAGGCACAAAACGTTTGGCGAACGGCGTGGCCAGAACATCCATCGTCAAATGACTGTCTCTTTGAACGGAACCTCAACTATCATGGCCGCTGAGTATGTGAAATTTAGCTTGAGTCCAATTGCACGTTCAGCTGTTCGCTGTTGTGGTCACTTCAGTTAACTGCGAAAAGCAAAAAAGCGTCGCAGCCTATATCAGCCATTTACGCATTTTCCAATCACAGAGCCACCCTTTCTTCCACTCTCTGTCAATAGTTTCAGCCTTAAAGCAGAGTATTGAGATCCTTTTTGAAATTAGTTCTTTCACTGTTGTGTACGTTTTGCGTTCCTTTTTTCCTAATACCTCCGTGAGACTTCCCGTTTGGCAATTCTTAATTAATTGTAGTTTTCTTCGAGAATATATGCTCTGTGCTCTAATGCCCAATAGAGGATATGAGTGCTCTACAAGTATAGATTTCATCAGTCTATCTATATGTGTTCCTATGCATCCGTAGTTCTTAGCTTATACTGTTGTTTTCTTGTACTGTATCACACCACGGTATACAGATCGACCGCACATACGCCGTAGTGGTGGTAGTGGTAAGACACACATACATCACAAGTTGAACGTGGTTAACATGAACTGTCTTCTGTATTGTCTCGTGTCGATTGTTCCACCACGACCAGGCACGCCCAGCAACAATCTTAATGTGAAGATAATTGTGTCAATCAGCGGCTTGTGCACCAACATGTCCCAAACATTTTCCAATGCTCTTTCTTTTAAGTTGTCCGTATCTTTGCGTGCATGAAATCTAGGGCTCAATTTTTACTTGTTCGCGTCGTTCCAAGGTGACTTATCTGGCTAACCTTCTCTGTACGCACGAGATCGATTCAATTCGCTTCGCAGATCGAAGTCAACTTTTGGTCTGCTTTCATCACTTGTCTCAGAGAGTTCGCGAATCATTACTACACTGATTTTCGATACAAATACCACTCATCGTGAAGTTTCGAAGTGGTCTATCTTTGCCGTGTTTACCAGTGCTTAATTCAGCTATAGCATTCGTTCGGCACATAGCTTCCATGCAAACAGAAGAAAGTACGAGGGCTTAGATACTGTCGATTCTCTTAAGACTGGACAGGCTCAACCGAAAAGCTGGAGTTGGTTCCAAAGCATGGACCTCCTGGTCTGTAACATCGCGCGTTAACTTAGTGCCTAGTTGAGATATGTACGTTTCATTTTGTAAAATATAAGCGCTCAAGGTAGTTTATGTGGTCAAACCATGTAGCTACATAAATGCAGTGGACGAGAATATTAGCGACTCAGATTGTAATGATGGCCGTTGATTTGCTCGCTGAGCCTAGTAATTTAGCTACAAACCAACAACCAGTAGCCTGCATGTTAATCAAAACGGTTTCGTTACTTTCTCTGAACTTTATAGAGAAACGTGACCAACTGAGAGCAGACAAGTATTATTCTCCTTTTATCGGGGTCCTCGTAGGCCATTCGGTAGGGAGTCCACCCTACACGACTTTATTAGTGAGTTAGGATTTGGTTTCAGGGATGGTCATCTACTGCCATTATAGTTTCCTCATTATTGTCTTTGGACAAACTGAGCGTTCATCGTAAGGCTAGCTAATCTCAATATATACCTAGCTAATCATCCTTGGTCACGCGTTCATCNCCTCGTAGCCCTTTGGGTGGGGAGCCCCCCCTCCACGACTTTATTAGTGAGTTAGGATTTGGTTTCAGGGATGGTCATCTACTGCCATTATAGTTTCCTCATTATTGTCTTTGGACAAACTGAGCGTTCATCGTAAGGCTAGCTAATCTCAATATATACCTAGCTAATCATCCTTGGTCACGCGTTCATCGGCCTCTGTTGAGGGTTGAGTTAGCTCAGTAGATGCGTCTTTTTGAATCCTCACCTGCTGGTGCATCTCATCCAAGCCTGTGGAATCTCGCAGTTCATCCTGATTCATAGCTGGAAATGGAGCAAAGTTACTGAGGTCTTCAACATTCTCTCTCTTCAGGCGTGACGTGTTGCTCCTCTCTCTTTTTTTTTAACTACACCGATCTGGTGATTGCGGATGGAGAAAAGTGATCAGATGAGGTTTCTAAGTGTCCTTGACAGTGTACACTTTGAACCAGATGACTTTGTTTTCCGTCGTTTTCATCTAGCCTCGATTCGGGCTCACATCAACTCTCCCAATCCATGCAACGACCACAGTCGTCCGCATTGGACACACAAGCACCGGTGAGTCATTCGGTGCTCTGGGAAGGCGAAGTGCATGTGAACGATCCTAATTTTTCCGGTCCCTCTCGTCTGAAGATGAGTCTCATACTGGAGCAAGCTGGATTGCGCGACTTCAGGTAGGTTATATTCTCCTGACTTTTTTCGTCTTAGTTACATTGATTGTACAGAAGACCGTGTATGCCGCGCGTCAACAAATATTTCGAAACTTGTAGGGCCAGACAAAGACCAAGCACAGAGGGGACGTAATCACTCTGGTAATTTCCTTAGCATTTTACTATCACTTTATTGACTTAACATTGGTATAGGGTGACAAAATGCTCCACCGACCCACCGGAAGTTTGTAATTGTGAAAATGCCAGTTTAGCTGAACACTGCAATTTATTATCCTTTACACCATTCGAGCAAATTAGCCACTGTCCCTATCCTACGCAACACTGGCTCTGATTTCCGCTAATTTCAACAACCTTTTATTGTTAAGACAAGCATTCTCATTTCTAGTGGGGACGAAACTTTACCAAGCGAACCTGTGGCGTCCTCATAAATTTTAAGGAGGTACGTATAATGTATGATAAACTTAATATGTGAACTTAAAGGAGACAAGCTGTGTACGAGTGTAAGCCAGAGGTTTCTTGATTGGTGCGCCATTTGTTAACGAAAACAAGCCTCGGAATAGAAACGAGCCACTGGACGTTTCCCTTCTAGTTAGTTTAGAGAAAGGAAGAACAGATCGACCACAGTTTAAAACTGCTCAGCTCTAACACCCTTTCGGCACCTAGCTGCCATGCCACACGAGGGCTAAGATACTGCCAGGTTGCCCAAGCCTAGACAGGGGAAGTTGAGAGTCATAGGTTGGGTTCGAACCACGGACCTTCTGGTCAGTAAATTCGCGCTCTAACCACTTGGACCATTTCGCCCCCGACCGCAGTTTGACAGATTCCAGATGTTGGAAGAAGTGATCGGAGAATGGCGGATACACCATCACATGTCTTCACGATGGAACCAAATCCGCATCTCCAAAATATCGGTCACCTTACCAGCCTATACTGTTTTATGGCATAATTCACCGCTGTTCCAGTTAGTTCCCCCACGATGTACACTGATGTCCGTGAACAACCACCGGCGGTCCCACACCCTCATTACACTGACCCGCACAATAGAGTTTCTCTGTTCACAGCACAGCAGATCCCTTCACCATACGAACATATGAAGGCAGTGAATTCAGCTTATTTACAGCTTATTTTAAAGTCTAGCCTAACTTCCCGTTCCAGGTACCCACAGTACAGACAGTTCCACTTAGTAGGAACAGTTTTCATAGATTCGTACCGAAATCACCCTGTCCTAATGGAGCTAACTGTCGCACAAACCTGTCACATTGTTCTTGGGAAAATCTCAAAGACGTTTAATAGGCAGACGATGTCGAACTCCGTTCAAATTCCACGTATACTTATTGATTTTCCCGTGCTATCCGGTACCCTCTAACCGCAATGCATCATTGAAGAACTCTGAAGGCACACCTTCAAACGTGGTTGTGGCATCAGAGCAGGTGGGGTGGAGGACGAATTTACTCACCTGTATCATCCCACTGATTGGGACTTCATTGTTATTGGCGAAGTGAGCTGTAGTATTACTTAAGCCTGTTCTGTCTTCCTCCGAAACTCGTGGGGTAGACGTGATATCTGCTGGTTAGTGAAAGTTACAGTATGTACAGTGTTACCTTGTGATGGAGCAAACACAAGGCGATCACTTGACTTTCATCGCCAGTGACTTCAAAGCTTCTTATGCGTCTCAGTAAAAAGCAAGCAAGCGCGGTGGATGGGGCTTGTGTTAAATCAACCGTTTCTACGGCCGATGAGTTGGTTTGGATCCACTAACAATGCTAACTCGGTCATTTGCTGTGTATGCCAAGTGGTAGATTTTATGACCGTTAGCTGGTTATTAGCTGAACCGTATATTGGATGGCGAATCAACCAAAGGTAAGGTATGGAAAGCGTTACAGCAAGCGTAAGCCACACCGATGCATGGATGAGGTGCGAAAGGCCCAGCGTTACTCGCCAACATGACCTTGCAGCGCAGTCAGTGATGCCGCAACATCCATTTTCCTATTTTTAATGATTTAGTCCAGTTCAGTTTTCTCCAACCGGAAATCTGTGTTCCGTTATGCGGCGGCTTCGTTAATCAAAAACACGGGGTATAAGGGAATGAGAGCCACGTGTTGGAGGCGGTGGCTCAATCAGCTCACTGATGTTGAATGGCTCTGTCTGTCCGGTATAGCAGAGACTGTGATCTACGCACTGAATGTGATAGGCTTGATATAATGAGGCCACCAGCCCACTCTGCTGCCTTCACGAACCTTCTCTTCGTCCACTGCCGCATGCTGTGACGATCCAAACCTTATTACGTACGCAATTCACCGCCACGTAACTATCACTTCTACACTGAAGTGAAGTTCATCTACCAATCTACCAACTGGATCAACGTCGACAGCAATACACCAATAAATACTGATGATTAACTATCATAGAATCATGGGGAAGAGTGCCCAGTAAACAGTAAAAATCAAAGAGAAAGGACGTGGCTTATTACAAAGCCATATACTACTATGGCATGTTATACCATATGGTACCTGCATATTGGAACGTCAGCGAGATAAACACACCTCACTTTCGCATCAAAGTAAGACGCCATCAAAAGTACTGCCTCAACATAATTTTCAAACCTCTCTTGACATGAGCTCACCGTACAACGACAGATCAAGTTCAGCTAGGCAGTCCTGCTCAGAAATGATGGCCTGCTCGCCGTTGTGGTCGGCTATGTCCAGTAAGGTTTCTAATCACGTGCAAGAAAGATTGCGCGGAACTCGAACAGAAAGCTGCGAAACCCCACAACACTCAATTTGACAGTATCATTTCGTATTGCTAGGTCATGGTTCGTCCCCTGTAGGCCCTTCGCTAACAAAAGTTGGGGATTGATAATAGTGCTTTCTTTGATACATGGTGGTTGAGTTTGTGCAGTGCGTGTTCCAACCACCTTAACCTACTGAATTCCTCTTGCTTTCTGATTCGTCATCAAATGCTTGTTTACGCGCCGAACAGACCGCAGCCAACTGACACTTATCACACCAAGAAGATACCGATGATCTAACCTAATCAGTCTAATGTCCTCTAATCGGATGTGCCAGTTCTGATGATTATTCAGTGATATCGTCATTACAGATTATATCTAACTGCTGTTCCCACTCCAGTGCTAGAAATATAACTCACTGACAAGAAACACAACAGCTTTTTTGCAACAAGTGAGTGCGTGCGAGTGCAAAAGTTACAACGGCTCCGTGCTATTTAAAAGACATTTCCTGACATTGATCCCGACTTTCTGATAGGCGTTTAGTGAACACCCATCAACATCGATCGTGCTTCTATCAATGCCTGGATGCTGATCACATTCCGTCGTGCTTCTGAGCCGCGCCTGAACAATCATCGGCTTTTGCTGAATTGATTGAATGATTGACTGGCCTGGATGCTTGCCGGCTTTCTTAGTATTAGGTCCCGGGCGTCCTGGGAATCCGACTCTCCTGATACAGATGTTTTGTAGACACAGCCCTTTAGCATCAGTGAACTTCGCTTCCGACGCCAAGAGTGACGCTTGTTCGAATGTCACTCGTGCTTTTATATTACGTGCTTTGAATTTTGTTATAGTATAGTAACGCCCTATGCAGCCTTCCCTTCCCGAAGTCCCAGAGGGACCCAGGAAGAATCAGAATCCTGATGCAACACTGCACTTCGAAGGTGCGAAATGCAGACAGAAACTAGGAATGGCCCTATGGACGTTAAATGACGAGACAATATCGTCCGTATATTCCGAGTCTACCAGTCTTTTTCTAGGCTTAATTTCCATATCAAAATCACCGGCCGCTTGACTTGTGAGTTCCATGATAATGTCGATGACGAAATTGAACGTTGACAACAGCCTTGCCGGACTCCACAGGAAAATTTATGGAATAGGGCGCACCAAGTCTACTTACGAGCTTCAGGAGCTCTGGTCGGTTTTATGTAGACGAACTGAACTACCTACATGTCAGTGACTCCTTTGAAGTTGAGGAAAACCGAAATTGGCAGACTGTTGAAGAATTTGACATGTGATCGGTGTATCCGGGCAAAATCCTGATTGGTGCTCTCAGATTTGCGTCTCGCGGTGGGGTTAGTCGTCGCATTATTAATAAAGCCAGCATTCGCGTTATGAACAGTCTCCGGAACAGTCGCCTTGTGCCCTTTTTTGAATAGGTGTATGATGGTTGATTGCCGCAAGTTGCCCATACGCCTTCTTTTATCTTAATAGGCTCAAACAGTCTAAATAAGACAGAACACAGTGACACATCGCTGGATTTAAGTAGCGCTGATGGAGGTGTATCTGGCAGACCGATGACGCTTCGAGACAGAAGGACACGAATATTTAATCAACCGAAGGAAGATTCGAACTCAGATCGCGATTCAGCGAGTCGAATAGAGGACATGGGCCTACGGCCAACCAAACTGTTTCTGCCCCGTGATCTCCGTACTGACACTTATTATTTATTAGAATTCCAATATCACCTTTGATTAGCTCACTGAGAGGCGATGTCCTGTTTTACCGAATGGGTGTAGGAAATTGCTTTCATTCCTCGCTGTACTAGAATGCTCCAGCACGGCTCCCCATCTACACACAAACTTCGTTTGTTCTATAGAGGAAAATGTCTGTAGCTCAGGTAGCGTAGATGGCCGTTAGCTTGTTCGCTGAGCTAGGCGATTGGATTGCAAACGTTCCATCACCAATCGAGGTGACATCATCAGTGCGTTATTGGGGAGCGTAGTGGTGCGTAGCGGTGAGTTGGTGGTCATTTGATTTGACGTTTGATGGATCATCTATCTGAATTATGCTGCGGCCCATGCATAAAGAAGTGGCAACAATTTTTCCCAAACCCAATGGTTTGCGCGTGTGTGCTCAGAAACACCAAGTCAGAAGTTACCAGCATCACTTTTAGTGGTTATTATTTTCTAGTTATGGATGTCTTCTGGCGAGGTCATTTTCAGTGCATCACAGTCATTTCTGGTATGTTCGTTTAACACGTGGTTAGAAAAGATCTTCAGCTGCCAAACGAGATTGTTTCTTCAGCTATCTACGAATGACCATTAATCGAGTATTTGGCCTCGTTAGCGTGGTCAATGGCCACGTGATCAATTAAGCTGCATGCTTGCTCAGCAGTAGAGCGGGATGCGATGTGGCATAATGGTGAACAATGCGCCCAAACCCAGTACAGCCGAGGAACAACTGATGGTCAGCACGAAGTTGTAGAGGTCGTTCAACGTTATGATCACGCCTTGGGTCCAAAAATTAGCATTGTCACCAAGGCGCCGTACTTGTTTATCGAAATTTTCGTAGTTTATGTGAGCTCTTCGTTTTGGATAGCATGGCAGTTGTTTCTCAGTAATTCTCAATTGGTCCTACAGTTGATTGGCGGACAAGCAGAAACTGTAACCAAGTAGCGGTTAGTATTTCGACTGGTGCGAGTCCTTATGGGGTGAGTTGCATTGAGGTTACTGTTCACAAGTATTCAATCAAGCTAGGAAGCTTCAGATCAGAAACTTAGAGCTATGTCAACATTTCAGCTGAAGAATCCCCGGATGTTCGTAATGGATGGCATCGGGTTTCAGAAACGCAGCGAAGGTCTATTGGAAAATTACCAAGAGTGAGCACAGGAGCAGCTTGTTGCTCAGCTTGTCTAGGGGTTCGAACAGTAAAAATGGGACGACTAGGTTCGGTTCTTGAGTGTAAGGTGGCATGTGTGAGCTACGGTGTACCATTCGCTTACCACCTTGGTGTTTGACTTACATGCCATTTACAGAACAGTACTTAATAAAAGAGACAGGTCCGTAATTGAGAGATACTAATAATGGAAGATAGTAGCTGTCAAGAGCCATGTGTTCTTGTTTATCTGCCCCACCGTATGGAGCGAATAAGACGACGACCCTACTGATGTCAATACACGATGATCGATGTGGCGTGAAGGTACTTTTGTGAAGCTTATGGTTGTATGTGGGCTGAATTCTTACTATGGAGCCCAAACCTTGACAATAGGACGACTAGGTCAACTAAGGATACACGATGATCGATGTGGCGTGAAGGTACTTTTGTGAAGCTTATGGTTGTATGTGGGCTGAATTCTTACTATGGAGCCCAAACCTTGACAATAGGACGACTAGGGTCCTCAACTAAGGTCTTTGGCTCAAAACCCCAACCGTAAGACTAGCGCAATAGCTTAGCTTTTAAGGAACTGCTTACCCAACTTATTCCGACCCTGAAACTGGCGAATCAGGCGATTTCGTTCGTTTACACCTCTACCTGCTGACCATTCTTGTAGGACAGTCATTATGGCGGCTGCATGGGCATCCCCACTATAGCCCAATGAGTCGCTGACCTGCGCACCATGATAAGGTCGGATCTCTTCGGGTTATTCATCTCCTTCCAAAGCACCACTCATTCCTCACTGATTTCACGGTAACCTTGACAGCTTCCAAGTTCTTAGGTTGGATCCCATACTTTTGAGTTCTGCTCTCTGGCATACTGGTTTTCTGCAAGCCAAGCATGCTTAGGGAATCAACTTATGGGGAACCCCATTTTTACCACTTTTGTACCTGAATGGTCGCGAACTAAGTTTTTTGATGGCAGGTTTTCTGAGCTCTCAAAGTGTTCATGTAGTGTATGTTTACCTCAGCTTTTCGGAATTCATCCATTTTTTCACCAAAAACTTGTTCTTCATTGTCATTCTCAGTCAATTGAATATGCAACTGTGGGGACCGGTCGCCCAATTGTCCATCATTCTGGCTCATTGTGACAGTGCGCTGGTTCATCGGCTAACAAACAACTCCCCTGGTGGTAATCTGCTTGCTCAGGTGTTAGTAGAGTTGCCGGTAAGTTTGCACTGGCTGCATGAACGAGGTTTCCAGTTCATCAATTCGGATTTATTGTTAATCCGACATAACCTCTTAGATGCACTGTTGGATCACGAAATTTTGTGCACTTGTTTCGGCTTAACCTTTTTTTCAGGTTGTTTTGTGTGATCACTTTCGACAGAAAGTGGTAATCTGGATGATGAAACTGTTGAACAGATATTTCTTGTTTTGAAGCCCCACTTTTGCCCGAAGCAGTGATTTCCTGCTTTTTTGGCCATTTTCCTAGATAGACGGATAGATAGCATCACGAACCACACCCAGGTAGACATTTGTTTTTTCCACGGCGCAAACTGCATGAGGACTGGTTGTGTGTATCAGTTCGTGTTCGGACGAATGGCAAAGCTCACGCCCTAGTTGTGTATCAAACCCCATTAGTTGGAAAACGCCCACTGGTCTTCCACTCCCCACTGGTTGTCTGTTCGTTCTTGCAAACGGAGTTGTGTGATATACGATATTTTCTGTAGTTAGAATAATAATATTTTCCACGAAGACTAAAATCTACATGTTGTACACCATACGCACTTACATCGACTCGAATTTCGGCCGTTCTCTCGTATGTTTGTATACATTTACTTAAGACGACTATCTTCGTTGGCAGGATGAACTGGCTTCTCGTATACATGTTGCCTAGCACCGATGACCGGTTGCCAGGTCTGGGAAAACCGCAAATATTCAATGCATTTAGCACAACAAATTGACTGAACCGTCGACTTCCCGTAGGAGTTGCCTTCTGATTTCACTTAGTTGGTTGGTTGCTCCGACTGCTCCCTTGGCAGCAAACTTAGGTGTGCATTGTCCGGACTATTATCGATTGTTGGGATGTGTTGAATCCGATTACTTCAGTTCCGGTCATCCAGTTTGATCCGCTACGTAAATGGGTTTCGATCAATCATATGAAGACCGCCTTGGGAACCTCAAGTCCTGATTGACTGACATTCCTTCCCTCTTGAATGTCTTATGTGCTCTAGTCTATGTTTCCATTTCAAACATCATTCATTGGTCTACATCTAATGCTTACCACATGGTACTGAGTTGTCGCAACTTGATACATTTCATCCAGGTGTATGTGTATATTTGAAAGGAGTCATTTGTGGATAATAAACAGTTAAATCTCCGGTGGTGGGTGAATTCATATGACCATAGTGATCCGTTTTCGTGCCAGAAGTGGACACCACGTTCCAGTTCAAGCTTACGGATAACTCTTTTCACTGCGCTGCGCGAAGTGCGTAATGGTCCTAGAAAATATTGGATTTCCACCCTGCGTATCTGTTGGCCGTTGATAACTCTGACATATGTTGCGAGAGTGGAACGTTTGGTTGTTCTTACTTAATCTGACAATCATAGAAATCAGTTGGGTATGAGTGTAGCCCAAGTATTGGCCCATACGTTTGCCCTCTGTTTTCATTCTCCCAAGGGTTTTTCAGCTAAGGAGTATTTAAATGTTTTCGAATTGATTTGGTGTGAACTCCGTCTAACGTCACGTATCTCACGCGGTGATCTGCTCGCACTGTTCAATGAAACGGCAAATTTAAAACCGGATAGGAACCCCGTATGCGTTTATAATATTAAACATGGGTATTTGGGGGCGTTCCTGGGCGTCGAAAAGGTACTCGACAGCCACCACGTTCATTCGGTCTAGAATTAAACACCGATCTTGTTGGAAGCTTAACACCTAGTGCATTCTTACTGAACTCAAACGATTGAGAAGGGTAAAAGCCTTCGGCTACAGCCTATTTGGGGAAGAGCAGCACGGCTAGGCAAATGTAGTGACCAAGGTCTCATACATTTCAGATTTTGAGCACACTAGTATCCTTAGAGAGTTTTCGAATAGCAGGATGTTTGGAAGAAAAAACCAGAGATATTTCGCGGAGAGCTTTCTGCAATTGTGGGTCGGACCAGAGAGAATAAGTGGGTGATGGGCAGACAGAGCATGCACTGGTCTACATAACATGTAGAATTCATCGTACAGCGATCAATTCCAAGGATGATTATTCATTTCAAATGGAGCGTTCTTGGAAAAGATGTTCGCTTGTCGAAATGCCGATGGGCTGTTCCTCTGTTTTGTGTGGCAGAATTAAACCGCAGCACTTTGTTCTCTTCCTAAAGGGAGAGAATCGTTCCTTGGTTATGTTTTACGGGTAAGCGCTATATTTCGTCTAGTACTACCCACAGTTAGTTGGTGGAAATCTACGCTGAACGTTAGAAAACCTTTAGAATCACTTAATTCGTCAAAGCCAGCTAGGCAAGGTGAGCAGCCTGTGTTGTTTTTTTGGTGCAGTCCAATCACCATTCCAAATGGCATATACACTCAAGTGATGTGTAGTGGACGACCAGGCTCTCCATCACGTGAGCTCACCAGATTCTAACGAGGTATTTTAAAACAGGTAAGTTGGCCACATCGTGGGAACTCTTACGGTTGGCAAATAGTCAAAATGGTTTTGTTGGAAATAGATGAGAGTTACGTGAGCTTTGATTCCAAGTCGCTGTACACAAATTTCCTCCGAACGAACGCTTCAAAGTTATCCAGACGTTGCTGCTGGAACCACAAGCTCAATGTAGATTTTTTCGCTAATACCCCGACAACATGCTTGAATCTCTCGAGTAAGATCTCCGGATGTTTGGTTTGGATCAATATGTATGTGAATGACTCCAAGCGCGTGGTTTTTTTAAGGTTTATTTACTCTGGATTCCATCGGGTATTCTAACCCTTTGTGAATTAAATCGGTGATACTTAATTAATTAATTAATAAGAAAACCGACGATTTCCATCAGTTCGTCAGTGCTGATGATCAGTACTTTGAATCCCAAATTTAGTTCAGCATGCAGTTGGCGTCCGATTCAGGCACACTACTCCTTAGGGTGTGTAAAGGACTGTACGGAAATCTATAGCTTGCCACAAACCAACATAGGTTGGTTATTTCGAACTACTTGTTAGCCCGTCTGACGTAAATCAACACTGATGCGATCTGATCAACGTTTAGCCGAATAGGCGTTCTACGAACGGAACGACCAGTAGCCCAAATTTAGACTTACCACAGATCTCCAGATTTGGAATTCCGATGCTCTTGATTAAGCTTCAACTGTTCATCCGGATAACAGGTCCCAAGTATTATCCCATAAAAAGTAGTGACACGTAAGTTTATTCAAAGGCTGGTTAATGCCTGTAACGTCACACGTTGGCATTCGTTTACTAGAACTAACAACTGTGTACATACAAAACTAAATGGAATGACTACACTGAGTTCTACATGGGATAAGCAAGCCTCTAGCTAAAAAATCCTCGCCCCTGCTCATCCATCTAACGTAGAGCAAGTGTCTATTCTTCAGCTCTCATCGTACGCAACGATATTCCATTTGGTGCATTTACCATATTTCTAGTTATGGCCTGAACGTTAACCGCTCTTTGACCTTGTCATCGCATGTGGCAATCTTGTGGCCACTGTGCTTTGAGTCAGTGTGAACTTTGGGATCCCTTTTGGAAGTGGTAGTTCCTAACCCGGCGTATGGATGTCGGCTTAATCCCATAACTTGATGCGTGTACATTTTTTATTATTTTCTCGTTGTGTTCATAGGACCGCATTTGTTGGTAAACTGATTTAACTTTCAGGGTTCCGCGCGTAACTCAACACAGCCCAAGTAATTGCTGAAAACAATCGATGACATGTCCGGCAATAAAATAACTTAATCTTGCCACCCAAAACTTCAATTAAGGTCTGATCTGCGATTAATTTGACCCGATTGTTTCTCCCTACAACTTCCTCTCTTGGCATGACAAAGCTTTTGTATCAAAATCGATTCATTGTCCTCCAGTCCTTCCTTCATTTATTTTGTTAACTCTTAATGGGATTAAGGTTATTTCTGCTCCTCCATCAATTTGTCTTCCCTAGTAGTAAATGGGTAGTAAATGCTGATTAAACTGTTGACTGTACTCTTCTCATGGGTTATCGTTGTTTGAATGCACAGCCTTTCTCTTTTTCTTTAATTCTCGCGTTGTGGAGCTCATTTCCTAAGTTTTCAGTCGACTGATACCGGTGCTCAGGGGTGTTCGATTCTTTGCTCATTGACCGCACAACAGGTTTGAATGCTCAAGATGAATCTCATAAGCTTAACCATATGACCATACAGCAAGAAGTGCCTGATGATTTGGTGAACAACTGTGCAATCGCGAAGTTTTCGGAAATGTGTTCATCTGTTGCTAACCTGTTTTCCGAATAACATCTGCTATGTAGGGGATGTGGCCACGTGCACCTGATCATCAGGAACGTGGTTAGTAGTGTAGAAGTATATTTCTTCCCAGTTCCTGAAACCAGTGTGCACATGGTAAAGCCGATGCACATAAAAATTTGAGCCTAATGACTAAGCCGAGAGACGGGATAACTGACATCCTTGTCCCTCAAACTAGTCGCTGCATGTAACCCTTATTTTGTGGCATTTGTTCTCAGTATTGGATTGCTTCCACTGTTAAACCATCGACTTTTGTAGGCTTCAGTTGTCTATGTTCATATTGGTTGCGTTTCACTCCATATCTTTTTGTGCTCTCGTGGTAATTCCCGTAACTCTGTTTTCTTCCCAACAGCAATCAGAGGAGGCCTGTAATTTGGTGTCCGCACTGTCATCTTCTATCAGTTCGATGGCCGTACCGTTGGGGATTCTCTCGCCTCCACCAAACATGCTGCCAAATCCTATCCCACCTGGTACCATTGGGTTTGTGTGTCTGAGCTACAGCCTGAAGCGTAACCACATTTACGGTGAGTGATTGTGCGTTCATCCTTTATTTGGCATGTTGTGCGGCAGTGAAGTGGTTATATGGATTAATCGAATCAATTGTAGGTTGTGTTGTCGCCCCACATCCACTTTCAACCACTTCACTCATGTCAGTTTGGATATAACGGCAAAAATCATATAAAGTGGTCAGTAATTAACAACACTCAGACCTTCGGGGCACATGACATTCGTTTGGTTAAGAAAAGTTTCGAACCGAGCAGGAAACTGTTCATACACACACAATAGGTGCGCGCCATGTTGAGTATTTCATGTTAAGATAAACTGAATACCTTGTTTACCAAGATATGCACGTACCTCTGCTGCCGTTCTACCTTCAACACTGCAAGTTGGACGCTTGAAACGGACGGAGCCTTTCACAGTCTTGAGTGGACGGGAAATTCGGGCTTATATACAAACTGACAATACCGCACAAAGTGCTGTTTTACGTCCAGACATCCTGTGACTTCAGCGTATAGTTGAAACAGGTTTCTGCCTACTCCCGTCGTCCCCACTAGATCGCACTGTGCAGCCGTAGCGAGTGACATGTACACACTTTTGTTTTGTTCGTTTAAGAAAGTTATCCGTCGTCTCTTCCAGAAGATAGAATCTCTTTAAGGTGTTTTCGGCTTGCGAGGAGCAGGGACGCCGATTTACACCTCGAAAGAGTCTCCTCCAGGTTGTGGAGTACTCAACTATCTCGACGGTATTGTTTCCTCACTAGGGGTATGGCCAACAATGCTTGTGCCACATGCCTCATCATCGGGGTAATAATATTTTGGTTCTATCTCGATGTTTTATAAGCCGAAGTAGACTTTCGCTCGAAGTGAAGTCGCCAGTAGTCTTGTATCTGTCAGACGTATCAGTATCCCCCTAGTGAACCTGATGTACATCGATCAGCCTGTGTGGTTTAAGTCATTATAAACAAGCCAAACTCGAACAATAACCGGATCACTTGCTACACATATTTATTCTAATATAAAAACGAAAACGGTAGTTACCACCAGGAACTCGATCAATATCTCGCTTTTGTGTATTGCTGCATCCTATGTTCTGGCTTCAAAAGCTTTGATCCTCATTGCAAGTGCGATGTTCCAACGAATTGTTCTGTGTGTATACGTCAAGCTAAGTCCAGTCAACGAGAGCCCGATGATGCGTATACTGTACCAATCGTGTCATCGGATGCCCCGATTAATGTTGTGTCTTGTAGTGGTGGCGGTGGCCGAGCTATTGATTACGCCTGCACTGTGCCTGCCAGACTACGCGATAGGGAGAAGACAGAGAACTGGGGACACGGCTGTATTGCCAGGACAAAACGTACAGAGCGTCTGCGTAAATATATAGGATGACTAATAGGCCAAATATGGTCGTTCACTTGTTCGCTCCGTACAGCCGATGGTGGTGGTTCGGTCGTGAACGTTCTCAGGCCCACTACGCTGGTCGTGTGTTGCTTGGCCGTGTTTAGTGGGAGCCGCCGACTCACCTACTTTTCGGACGTGTCGAACCGATGGTCACCTTGGGGATGCGTCACTCTGTGCACATGTGCTTTTTCTTCTGTCTGGGCGCGCCCTGACAATTAAATAGTTAATTTTCGTCAATGCCTCGAAAAACTTCCGTTATGCTACTTCCTCTTGTGAAGTAAACTAGCCGTCTGCGTAAGCAGAACGTCCTTCGAAAGGCTCGTTTCCTTAAGCGGTTTACAGTCAAGGAAATTCTTGTCGCCCCGACTGGATCATCCACGGTTTGTTTCTTCCTGATCAATTGAAGTTAGCTGGGTTTTTTCATTACATTTGTTGTAAACCCTCGCGAAGACTCAAGGAAAGCTACTCTTTTAGGTTCGTCACTACCCAATATTTTATAAAAAGCCGACGTCATGTACTTTGAAGCTTGGTGGCAAACTAAATTGGTCTTTTGGATTACCGTTACGAAGGGTTTCCTCATTGACTCACTATTTGCTTAGAAGGTTACCGAGTTCTAGCTACTCTGTATTCAACGCCCTAGTCATGCACTACATCACCCTCTGAAAGGAACTGGAAGATTTCATCAGTTTTGACTGTACTACCACCCGTCGGGGATCATCTCAACCGAAATCACGAAACGCCAGTTCAATGGTGCCGCCAAGTAGAGCATGGTCTTGGGAAACAACCACTATTGTCCCTTCTGAATGGTTCCATATGTGTGCAGCTGAATCGACTGACCATATTGACGGCCAAACGCCCCTTGTTTTGACGTGCTCAACGTTAGAGGTTGTTGGACCATATAGTTTTGATTTTTTTGCAAACAACTAGTGGTCCAACCAACATTAGTTGATGAGTTTGCCTTGGTCTCCTCATCTCTTTCTTATCACTTCTTGAGTTTCTTTGAACTGTATGCTTGGTTGTCTTCCCGGTGATGAAGATTATCATCTACGGTAAATTTTTACACAGAGAGACGATACCCGTCTATAACAAAGTCAGCCTACTGGTCAAGCATCATACTTTATTTGGTAAAAATGAGCAAGCAGTATTTTACAAAGCAACTAATCCAGAATGGGAGGAGCAGTACACAAACGAAACTGATGTGAACATGAAAACGACTCTACATCGTATTCGTGTAGTACAATTTAATATTCAATTAGGACCTAAATATGATCTGAACTCGGGAATTGCATCCATCTGATGAGCACCTTGGAGGTTGGAACCGGTAATGGAGTCTCGAAGAGTTTTCTGGATGAACAGAAAAAGCACAGTTTTCCTAGATGTGTTGATTACTCGGCGTTCAGATGGAGGTATACAGCTCACAGGCCGTCGCAAAACCATCTGAAATAGCCAATGTCTGTGCCGGGAACGTAGTTTGGTGGAAACCCTTCCTTGCAAAGCTACAACTATTCTCTGAAGACTTTATCAAAAGACGTTTACTTTTGTACGCCATACCTGCTGAAATACATATGGGGCTGAAAATCCCCTTTTTGTATTGGTGGTACAGACTGGTTACCTCTGTGATCCTCAGAGTTTATTTCGGCATTGTGTGTAAATAGCTCGAGTAGCAGTTGGGCCTTCCTTCGCGCTGGCCTCCAGACGTTTCGTCTTTGTGAGCGGAAGTGTCGTTGTTAACCGCGCACTATGTCTCTTTGTTTGTTCCATTTTCGCGCCATTTTCAACTTTATTCGGCTTGATGATGGCCTGCCTGTCTACTCTATGTAACTAAATATACTTTACTTGCACAAGACCAAGGATACCGTCACGAAACGGCTGTCGCTAATTGTAAGGAGTAATTCATACCGTGGTCAGCTACTGAGTATGTGAACTCTTCTGGTACTGGTGACTGTTGTATTCTACGCACTGTTGACTGAATTTTGTCGGTTTCGGTATTGAAATGGAATACAAATAGCGAATTTGAAATGCTGATTGCTGCAACCCCGAAAGTAATGCAACCAGCCCAATCATACGGATCAACAGTTTCGAGGAGGATGGTTTCGACCATTCATCTAATTCCGCCGTGTTGGGATACTTTTGTTTTATAGAACATATTGGTTCACCTCGGGTGGCATTCTTCGAACAATGATCATGTTCTTTCTTGATACGATGCTGTTGATGCTTGGTTGAGGAAAACACTTGAACAGCCCACTACCAGTTTGCCTTTTTGAAGCTCGTTGGGTAAAGTCAACCTACTTAATGATATCCGAACTGGTGAAAATGGCTGTCCAAACCCCTTCATACACTTAAGTAGTATCGTTTCAAGTACCTCGATATCCTGGATATCCGCCCAGGCCCACCACGAGGTGGCTTTTGAGTAACACATTCGCTTGAAGAATTTTTACTCACTGTGTTTTTGTATTACAACTGTACTCCCCGAATAAGTTGGTTCACATGCACATTCTTTTCTTGTCCAATTCCAGGGCTTTTCACATCCATACTCTAGTTTGTTGCTATCCGCATTATAGCACACTGCCGAAATGGATTAGCCCGCGTGTCTGAGCACGGGGCAACATCCTTGAGTAAATAAAATCGATCACATTACTCCACATACGACCATGACACGACTTGATTCAGGTATTATATAGTGTTTTCTACTTATGTGACATCAAGTCCGCAGTGCTGTGCCTCATATAGTGGATGACAGTTCGTTGAACTTTCGGCAAAGAACCGTAGACGACGCGAGCAACGCAGTATGTGTCAAAATTAGGTAAACACAACATATTGGTCGGGGGGTCACCTTGGTATTTCGTTTGTTACTGTGCGGAGAATTGGGATAGACGTTTCTTTGCGTATCTCTGATGGTTCTCGTTCAGTGCTCGGTCGACACGTCTCCCTTTAGGCTGATAATGGCGTATCTGCATCGTTCGACTTTCGAGTGGCGGTGAGCTGCTTGACAGTCTGCTATTATGTTGCGCCCCCGAAGTCTGGCTCTTTTTGCTTTTCTGGAATTGGTTGGCTTCCATTCATTTTAACCTTGATTCTAAGACAGCCTTCTAAGGGTGTTTGGTTCCGGTTTTACTCTTAGGTTTCGTCGCGACGCCCCATTTTTCACAGAGCTAACTCCTGCTAACCGGCAATCAGTTTGGCCCGTCCAACGGTCACAGAAGAGCACTTGTAAATTCACTGTGGGTCTAATAATATTGATTTTCGGGGTCTATTGGTGGCACGTCGCACCGGTTGGTCATCTCTGTGCGAAACCACGCGCCACTGTCTGGTTTGCTGTGGCGCACTTACCTGCACCGACGTGACCCATGTTATTGATTCGACGGACTTTTATCCATGTTGGAGCCGTTTTTATCAACCTTTGTTCCAACTTAGTTATTTTTTACTTGAATATGCTTGAGTAGCTGTCCGCAGCACATCTGACCACATATACTTGGAACGAGCCCGCATCGTGTTTGTCCGGTGGAAACAAGTCCGCATTATAGCTTTTGTCCTTTCATTCTTTCGCATAGCTTTCGAAGATGGTTTCAGCCAGTACTAGAAGCACGCTTTTAATCCTTTCAAATATTGTTTCTTTCATCCACAGGTCTTATCCCAGCGGATTCCGAGCAGTTTCGGCAAGATTTGCCTTCTAGGCAAAGTAATTTTACGAAGTCTGGTGCCTCTGGTGTTGTTGTAGGACCTCCTGAGGGCTCCGGTCCCGCACAACGTTCCTATGCACCAGCAGTGTCCCGCGTGGATGACCAGTTTTTATCACGTTCCGGAATCCCCACGCAATCTTCGTTTGTCGCACCCAACACGGGGTCAATGTATGTGTCAGTGCAACGCGTAAGTGACTGAAAAAATTCGTGGTTGTGTAACTTGATCTACCTACCGGTCAACCTCTACTTCGCGTTGTCCAGCACAACGACAAAGTTACGCAGGTACTCTGCTGGGAGTTTTTTATTATCCAAATACTGGTGTTCAGTAGGAACCACATTTTAGTTTCTGCTTATTTTGAATCTTGGCATTAATTACACGAACACTGCTGTAAACATTTTTATGTGGTATGGTTTGAATGTTGCCGCGGTTTCACCTGGTATTTGTTCCACCAGACTGTCGTGCATACATACATCGACCGTCTAAACCGCATTTGAGTAACTAATGGTAAACTGGAGTGTTTTCCATCACACCAGATGCATCTCCCTTAGGCGATATATGCTTAGTCTTGCATTATGGTTAACATGAGCGAATTTGCGTCCTCCAGACTCCATACTTATTAGATGTTGAGAAGCTGGTAGTGCTGTTTCACTACATGAGTGTAGTCAGATTTCCCGGCAAATTTCACGGCTTTATGGTAGGACGCATTGACTGCCCGTGGATTATGGGACTTTAGACCTGTTTGCTTCTAATATTGCGTTGGTCTGCGTCTACCTTTGCGTTCAGTTGCCAATACGAAGCTTTTTGGGACCTAGATTAATCTCTCTCGAAAGCAAGCCTTCTTGTCTGCTGTTTACAAGCCTCCATGATATACTCCCCACACAACGGGTGCCATTCGTCCCCGCTTTTAATTCTTTCCTTTTCCGAAGAATGTTTAACTGCCGCTGCTTTGTTAACATGTGTCGAACAATACTGATGTAACACAATGCGTACTTCGTTCCAAGTCAGCTGCTAGCAATGGGCAGCAGAACAGAGGCTTTCATGCGCCTTAGGAAGCCTTTTTGTTCCCGAATGTCAAATGATTCGACGTGCTAGTGGACTAATAAAATAATAATAAATAATAATCGTTCAGCTGTAGTACCCTTTCGCTGCCTAGCTGCCATGCCACACGAAGGAGGTACGAGGGCTGGGATACTGCCAGGTCGCCCAAGCCTAGACAGGGGAAGTCGAATGGCAGAGGTTGGGTTCGAACCACGGACCTTCCGGTCAGTAAATTCGCGCTCTAACCACTTGAGCCATCTCGACCCCGTGGACTAAGAGTCAGCTGGATGTAACTGGCTGTCTTAGAAAGCTCGATGACATACCAACCAATGGTCTGGCAATGACAAATACAACGACATGTAGAGTTCGGGTATCATGTGAGTCCTGTTGATATGATGTTTTGATGGCCAATAGCCTTTCGCGAAGCGTACTGTCCACGATATGATCGCTGAGTGTTGTGGCTTGGGTTCTTCTATGACCATGTATGTCTACAGACCCAGTCCAGTTTCGACCAGTGTACTTAGCCTACTATATCCAATTTGCTGAGTGACAGAATCCGCATACAAAACGCCTTTTACAAAACACCTCGTCAGAAGCTTCAACCAAACAAATTATCTTTAGTCCTGCGTGAGTGCACTGTTTGCTCCTCTGAGGGATCCTCCTTTGGTGGTGTTTGGCCTTGCAGAATCTTGAAGGTTGTTCTAAAATTTGCGTTTCTTAGCCTCGTCTCAGTCTACATTATTCATTTCTGCTTCTGATTGAGTATAACATTCTAAAAATTTTTAATCTCTCTTTGTGCAGCCTATGGGTCCTGTGAGCGCTGGAGATCGTTCCACTCAAAACGCTCTCCCTGGTCAGGTCTATCCAAACCAACCCCACTTGAACTACCAATCTGCCGTCTCGACTGCACAAATACCCTCGTCGGCCTCTTATATGTCAGCCAGTGGATTCAGTGCCAAAACCCAGTTATCGTACATGCCCATGCAACAACAACAACAGCAGCAGACGACCTTACAGCGCAACACTCCATCTCCTTCGCATCGACAGCGGGAAATGATGCATTCACAATCTGGACCTGATCCACAGCCCCCGCAGTGGATAGCATCTCAAGGGGAAATGTCCCATCATAGCCAGGGGCGAGAAGGGAAGCCCGCGGTTCAACAGCAACAGGTTAGTCGGCATTTTCTGTCTTCATACTAGTGAGTCTCCGTAACCTCCATGATTCTGGTCGTCTTGTAAATGGTCCTAAATTTCTGACTGGTGGACATTGTAAATTCTGTCACAAAAGCACCTTGGTATTTATTGTCACTGACGCTTTAGGGATTTTTTTTCCTTCGTGTAGTATTGACGCCCCGGGAACACCTTGAGCAATCTTCCAGCGAAAAAAAAATAAAAGGATGTGGCGAATCGTTTTCACCGGTTTAACAGGTGTAGCAGATGCATCCAAGTCTAGTTGAATGACTCATTCGTAATAGATAGCTTGAAATCCTATCGTAGAGAAGAAGCTCGATAGTTCATTTGTCTCCACAAGACACTTAGACTCTCATGTTCACTGAATTGGGAATTCTCAGGTCACCAGTGTTGTAAACACTTTCCATGCACTTGTCTGATGATCTGGTTATGCTGCCTTACACTGTGGTGCCCTATCTGCATGCCATTTCAGCAACTCTACCCCCAGCGCCCTCAAATCCACGCCAAGCCTAGTCAGTCGTATGCCTTCCAGCCACAACCACTAGTTCCGAGCGATCGGTTTGTGCAAGGTTCAGGTAGTGCTGTGCCAATTTCGAACGTCATGTCACAACCTGGAATGGCGAATGAGCCCGTCGGGATGATGGATCATCGTAATTCTCCCCAATTTGGCGCATCCACCCATCAATCACAGCAACGTTTCCTAACCAATGCAGCCTTCCAAGGTGCCGGTATGGTGCAATCGAACTATCCTTTATCTGGTCCAGCTGGAAGCAGCTCAGTGCCTCCGAGCTATGGT
Source organism: Opisthorchis viverrini (assembly GCF_000715545.1). Taxonomy (NCBI): domain Eukaryota; kingdom Metazoa; phylum Platyhelminthes; class Trematoda; order Opisthorchiida; family Opisthorchiidae; genus Opisthorchis; species Opisthorchis viverrini. The sequence continues at coordinate 741,722 of NW_008751743.1, forward strand.
GGACAACCTTGTAGCCAGCGCGCTCTCTTTCCTGGACAAGTTCCCTCCTCTTACCAACCTGTCAGTTCGAGCAATAGTTCGGCAATAGGTTATCCTGGACCTGGGTGTTATGCCTCGCGAGGTAATGTGAGCATGCCACAGTCAGCAACGGCCGTTTCCGGGTATAGGTTCGCACCTGAACACATGGTCAACGGTGGAAGTAATAATAACATTAGCAATGTTGGTTTCATGCAGATGCAACCACATGCAGGCAACCACAATCTAGATCCTAAACCACATCATCACCCATCATCCATGGATGGCCAAACTTATCAAACCATGTCCTCGCGCTCCATGAGTTGTAGTGTAATCTCTGTGGACAGTACGATGGGCGCGAATTCCGCCCAAACTTTGCAGCAGGCTGGTGGTCATTTTTCCACTATGCCCACTCAGGAACCCACAATACAGCAGGCACCCTCCTCCATGTATGGTTCCGTGCATCCGCAGCAACATTCCACCTACGATGCATTTGGGCCATCTGGTTTCTTTTAACCACCCCGCCCTGCCATCACTCCTGCCAACGAACTTGCAAGTTCACAAAGGCTTGTGTGTTAGAAACTGTGATCAATTATTAATAGTAACACTGTTATATCATTTTTCCACACATACACATACACACACATTGTTCCCGTATTATTGTCGTTCCTACTGTTTTTGGCCACCGTTTTTTGTGTTTGTCTCCCGGAGGTGGATAGGGAATCCCTTGTCTGTGTTGCTCCCCTGCCCTACGGGTAATTGGTCACTTCATTTTTCACATCTCGAAGACTTTGAAATCAGTTTTCTCCGCTATGCGGAGTTCTGTTTAAATTCCCCGTATCCTTAACATTTTTGGGTCGACTGTTTGTTGCATACAGTGGTATGGTGTATCATTGTACATATTAGCATCACCCTCTCTGTTCCTGTTGATTCATTCACCGTCTTTGAAGGTGTATGTTCTGTTTGTGCACATATTGTCTTTCTTTGATCTTCATCCGAAAAGGCCCGATTTGCAATGGTCAAACACATTTTTATGGCTTACTTGGTGTTTCATTCCCCCGTCCACATCATCACTGTTCTTGTTCGCCTTCTCCTATGTACATTTGCATACTAAACATAAGAATAGGATCAGATCTTACACCGCGTCGGTTTATTTGTTTTTATCAGGCAGGGAGTTAATAGGGTATTTACGGAACTTGAATGTGTCCCATCGTACGTATAGTCGTGTGTATTTGGCCCCCCGGTTGAAAGATACGGGAGTGGTGTCTCTTTGATTGGGGTGTCCCTGTTGCTGTGGGCTGTCAGTGACATTATGCTCTTTCTGTGGCGGGTGTTTGATATCTTTTGTGAGTGCGACAAATCAGTTCACTTAGTCCGGCACGGGTGCACCAAATATCCGATTTTTACGCACGGCAAGGCGGGCTTGTGAAGTATTCGTGTCTTAAGTCTGTGCCATTCAGCATAATCTTTAACGTTTTGTTTTTAACGAGGATGGCAATATTACTTGAAGCGAACTCCATAACAATCGGTTCTGCGCGTCTATTTTCGTCCGCACAGTATCTGTGGCATGCTTTAACAAATAAAAGTATGCGAGCTCCCAGGGCAAGCTGTACACTAACCAAAGTTCGGTTAAGAAAGCCCAGTGATGTGGCGAGATAGTGATCGTGGTGTGGACCTTTTCAGTCAACCAGTAAATCTGAGATTGTATTCCACCAGGAGGGTATCTCAATCATTTTGAGGAACCAGAAACATGAGACCCTGGTTTTCGTAGGGTTGATTTACTCCGGTGGTGAACGCGGTGGGAAAAGTGAAGTTGTCTTCGCGACCCATCATCGGGGGGGGGGGGGGGGGGGCCCAACCAAATGGTTTTCGTAGGGTTGATTTACTCCGGTGGTGAACGCGGTGGGAAAAGTGAAGTTGTCTTCGCGACCCAGCATCGGGGGGGGGGAGGGGCGCACCAACCAAACGTTAACCCGTCTCTTCGATGCCGGTGCTTCTCAACCTCTTGCCTCCTGCATTCGTTTCTGGAAATGTACCATGGTCACTCACCCTCAACGCCTGACTAAAGAGGTATTTTTTCGGGAAATAGTATGAGTTTTCTTTCATTTTTCGCAAAATGGACGGAGTGAATCCCGCCTGTTTCCAACACAAGGTGGAACGACCTCAACGACTAACTCAGGGACTACAGCCTGAAAACCAGTAATCTTCACCTCTTTTGAAACCCTGCTTCCAGCTGAGAGCCGATAACTTACACGGGTCAGTAGCCGTAAACCGTATAATCTCGTTGTTTTGGAATAGTCTTTTCCGATAGTTCGTGCTGCGTTAGCACAAAATAAAATGAGGTTTAATTGCAACAGAAACTGGAAAATGGATTTATTACCACGGAAACTACATCTTCGAATAAAACTTGTAGGTGTCGTACCAAGGAAGCGTACGTCGATTTCCTAAAGATGGAATGAAATGCAACTCGATGTGATCTTTGTGCGGTGCAACCCCTTAGGTCAAATTAGCGATATTTCAGCAATAGGACGACTAATTCGGTGGTTTAGGGCCTTGTGTCAAGCGCCATTGCATGCATACCAGAACATTTTGACACTTCTTGATCCGTGTTAGTATTACTGGACGGTGGAGAACGGTCTAATGGCATCCAGGTTTCGCATGATGCGTTTTCGGATCCTTTGAGCCTGCCCAATAGCAGCTTTTGCGAGACAAGAATCATGAGCTTCTTGCGCTCAACCCATAAAAGTGCACTGCCGATAGTTAAGGAAGGAAACCAGTTCGGGTTTGACCTATTGAAACAAGCAATTTTTACGCAAGATACTGTACCGTTGGATCTTCAGTGAGAATTACGGGTTCGACTGCTAGCGCTTTCTGGATGAAGCTGCTAGCGATACTCGCGCAAACCCCTACAACGGACTTGATCAGCAACGTAGCGGCCCTTTTGTGGATTTAGTAGGTGTGACGGACCGTTTAAGAATCCAAATTTCGTTACTGTAGAGCTGGTTGCAGGGATCGCCAACTTCCGTTTTGTGGCATATATTTGGCTAATTACGTATCAAAAGCACAACTACTTCGTTAAAACCCTTGGAAGCTATCGTTGTTAGCCCAAATGTAAGATCGTAGGCGCTATGTTATGATGTATGGACATTCCGCGTTGTCATTATTCCTATGCATGAATCATACTCAAACTTATTCGCCTCGGCTTGCACCATCTAAAATGAGCATTAACCAAAGTAATTTGTGATAATTTTTTCGACAGTCACGTTTTTCTGTACCGATTCGTCCTTTGACAAACCCACAAAAATTGCTCTTCAGTTAGTGAGGAAAAGTTCTGAACAATTTGCACATGGTCCGATTTACGGGTCGTATCGACCGATAGTGCGCCACTTAGCTTCACCAATTTACACCACCTCTGTAAACCCAACTTACCTATTCGAATGATACACAACACTTGGTATTTATAATATAAACGACCGATGTTAGCGCAAGCGGTTGTGTTTGACCGGAATGTTTCTAGCTGTATTGATTTCTTTCTGGGTGGTTTGAAAACTATAAAAATGGGGAATCAGACTTTCAACGAACACCATCATCCAGCACGCCGTTGAACAGTAGTTTGACCTCAAAATTATGCATGATGGTGGCACGAAATAAACTATATTGATAAGGGTATAAAACACCTATCAATTGAACTACAAACGATGTGCAAAATGTCCAGTTTAGTGAATTCGGATAGTGGTATTCAAGCTTCTACATCACAAAGGAAAAAGGACTAAGTTGTTTGGGATGAGTGTTAAATATCACGCGTTCTGACTAGTTTACACATTTGATGTGCGAGTACGGGAGAACAATGAAAAGGCGGGGAATATTCCACTCGAAGGCGCACCAGCAGAAAGGGTTCTAGTCAGGCAAAAATATCTCCAAGACAGGTGGGAATGTCTGCATGGAAATGCGTGTAAAACTACCAACTAAGAAAGGTAGAATAGTACTCAATGCTCCTCAAGGTGCAGTTAGTGCTGGCACAGACAAGACCAGCATGTCAGACAAGGGTGTGTAGGGTAAGATGTGAAAGTCATTGATGAGTAGGGTCACTCACCGCTATGTATCACGCATAAAGGTGTCCTAAGTACGTAGAGAACCGAAAATGGTGAGCAAACACAAGTCGCTGACTATGACTTCAGAAAGCCTTAGTCCAACGACGACTTTGGTGGATTGGGGACAGCAGATGTTTCGACATGAGATGATCATCAGTTCATGAACCAAGGAATCAACATCACAACTGATGACGATGGCGAGGGAGCAACCGCAGGCAACGTACTTCTGCTTCTTTTCGCGGTCCTTACCCGTCTATGACTACACTTACGTCCATCACCGTCGTACGGCACTCTCGAGCAGCCAAAAAGCCAGGCTTGATGAAGGACGTTGAACCGGGTGCTCCCAAATTCTCGGAAACTTAGCATTCCAGACAACGGGAAAGTTTTCTGAGTTCCAATGAATTGGATTATGACGAGCACGTCGATCATCATGCTTGATCTAACGAAAATGCAGGTGTAAAAAATCTGTTGGTCACAGTTTTGACAACAATAGATCGTCTGGTCTTCATTACAAATCCAGACTTTCTAAATTTTGTCCTCAGCAGTTTGCACCAGAGGTGGATACCGTGGACAAATCCCAGAGGAATCACCCGTTCTGGGAACAGAAGGTATCAGTTCGACGGAGGCGAGTTGACCGATTCTCGCAGTCCGCGACTAGCAACGTTGTTGGTATTCACCCATGTGCCTTGGGTCAGAAAGCTGAGATCCCGAACAACCTTCCCAAATGGAGGATCATTGACCACGTAGCATAGTATTCGGCGCTGTGTAACCAGCAGATTTTTCATGCGCACATTCCACTATATCAGGATGGTTTAATTGATGCTTGGGATACCGATTCTCCTACGCTGTTTACCGGCGTGGATTTAGCTGATTAAGATGTCCCTACGGTAGGTGCAGACATTGACGGATAGACTGCCTGATACATTTATCCAACCTTTTGAGAGTATTTCCCTGGACTTGGCGGAGCATGAACGAATGCGTCAGCCTCGGTATTAGGTAGTTCCTCGAGATCTTGTTTTCACAGACACGACTTCCATGAAGCTTGTTTCATCTCGTCTAACAGCCTGAGCAGCTGCTTTATGTGGTTGAATCCTATTTTTCCGCACAAATATTTCGCGGAGTCCGTTAGACCCGTAGGACTCATGAGTTCCTGTTGGATGTTGGCCAAAAATGGATTCGGAGACAGCCTGTGTGCTGCATAAGTGGTTGGGAGTAACCAAATATGAATGATTCAGTCGAACTCCAAATGTCACAAATGACTCCACACCATTGAGTATCTGAATAGCCTTCGAGCAAATTACTGGAGACAGCTGAGGCAACATACCAGGTCCGCACCCAGTTCACGCATCCAGCTTAGCTGTGCTACGATAGCCTGAAAGTCGGACACGTACATTACAATCAACGAAAGAGAAATGCACTTTCAGCAAATGAAACAACTTCATATAATGATGTGAATAATCACGTGGCCTGTGACGTCAAAGTGCATCGATAAACGTTGATCTTCCTGTTAACCGTAGCATTGTGCCTCATTACTGTTCCTTTACCTTTGCTGCACCACAAAAAACATTTCAACAAGAGAGAGATCTTCCTACAAGGAAAAGATCTTTTTTGTCCTGAGTGAATGTTGTTTAAAGAGCGTACTTCTTATGAGAGATCGATCAACTGAATGTGAGCTTTTAAAAACAGCGTCTATGATGAACATTTTCCGCCACTCAAACTCTCCGAACGTGACGGATATGGTACAAGCACACTTGAACTCTATTCATGTCATTGCCAGGTAATAAGCTACAACAAAATTTTCATGGCTGCGGACTGTCTCAACAATGAGCATCAAATTATCTGGTTTCACCTGGCCTTGCTAATCCAGTGGCATTAGTCTATGCACGCAGGACGGAGCCACCCACCTACCCTGGCTTGGCAACCCCGGCAGGAGAAATACCTGCTCCCACTATCTTGTTCCGTTTATCTCAGCTCTGTTCACCCGACGAGTGACCATTAAAAGCTGACAAACAACCACTCCTCAAGTGGCGGTGTTGGTGTGTTTTCTACTCATCATTGTTTTTTTTTGGTGCCAAGTGCACCTGTCACGATGGCGGTATTGGTGAAATCTCTGAAACTGGTTTGTTACGAAATTTCAAAAAGCATTCGGCTTTATTGTGGATGCCATTAATGATCGTAACCATAGTAATAAGGGACGCTATAAGATGTGGTTGATTGTACCAAAAGAGGACTAAACCTTTTGATGCCAATAAACGCAACCACTGATATTCTTCCCCTTTTGGTGAGAGACTAGAAGTTAAAATGATTCACACAACTTTGATGCAATACTCCGGTGAACAGAGGGTAGGACAAATAAATCCTGAAGTTATTGTTGATTTTATTTGCTGCTAGGAACCCTCGTCATCTGTGGAGGGAATAGCCTGTGCAAAAGCATTGCGCCTCCTGTAAATTCTTTCTCAAGAACTTTCCCAATTTAATACGAGTCGTTGAAGTGGTCCAGACACTCGTGCGATGAGGTGATGAAAGTATTCACGCGAGGCGTGTTACAAAAAGAAACCGTGTGCAGAATCACGCACCGACGGTGAGGAAACATGTTTCTGGACAAGCTGATATCTTTCGCTTAAAAAATAGATTATTTAACAGAATCCAACCATCTTCTTCACGTACCCCACATTACTCTCCTGGCTGGAATGTCTTTGGCCAAAAGAAATTTTACACGGGAACTAATAACAACGTTATCCGCTGGCCCTTATTTGCTCCATCTATTGAGATTCGACCCATACCACCTTCACTGTAACCGTTTTCGCATCCTGACGCCATTGCCATGAACGAGCCATAATATACCGAAACATAATATACTGAAACGTAGAAAAATGAAATACCTTGGATAGTACAAGGCATAGTACAAGGTACCGTGAATATAGTTACAAGGTTAAAGGAGTGCGAATTCCATGCACATCCGTAAATGCCAAATTTTATAAAATATCGCTGTCACACTGCCACCTGGGACAAGACTCGATAAAGGGTGGTCCAGGTGTTGTTGCGCTCACTTTGTGGAACAGTCGTGAATTCTACCGTTGAAATAATTTACAGCGAAACTCCGTCTTCGGTGCACAAACTGCATACGATCGATTCCATTGTATTTAACTACACAGTTTTGTTGCATCATATGATCATATGTGTGATTAAAGAATCAAGCAATTGGTGGTCATCTGGTCACCGAACTTTCTTCCCTCAATTCGAAAGGAATACATACGGATGCTCCGTTTGGTGTGCCTCGAAGAAGGATGCCTGGTGGTGGTCAGCCATGCTTCCGTCTATGGAATTCCGTTCCATCATTGATTTTAGCGTTGATCGTTGTGTACAAATTGTATGCCAACTCACTTGCTTTTATTTTGCCCCATCGGTTCATCGCGTTTTCTCACCGCCAGCTCTGTGCACTTTATGTGTACTGTATGAACATCAGTGGGTGGCATGCGACCCTCGCTCCCGTCTGGGTGAGTACCACAGCCCTGACAAATGGGAGTCCCCAGTGTTTCGGTATTCAAAGGTCCTGATTTGATATCTGATTGAAAAGCATTGTATGGTAAGTTGTGCTTACTTATATTGTACTGCATTTTGTCACATTTTGCGATATTTTACCATATTGAGCAGTATTTTTACTATTCTGGTCTGTGAGTTTGGTTTTATCACCATGCCCATTTACACGTCGCATTCATACATGTACCAATTACCTGCCCTAACACTCTTGATACTCTGGCGTGTTGAGCCCACAATAGTGCTAGAGATGACCATATGATCATCGCGTCTTATTGACCAAAAGACCTAATTATTAGGAGTACTGGCTAACCATAATTATGTGCCTGGGTGGGTCTCATCAGTGGTGCGAGCTACTCAAAAACTTTTCACACACATTATCGTCAGTTGTGTAAACCTGACAATCCAACAATCCAATCAACACAATGAACGCAGACCACGACGCAACAAAGATCACAAACGGGCCGATAGATTCACCAAATTTGTTACACTTTAAGTAGCCAATCACGTCAGAAGATAACAGATAGCCTTCGAATGCTATATAAACGTACGCAGGCAAGGAAGAAGTACCCACTCAACTGCCCACTGGTGATGTCTCCTCGTACGGTGACGAAACGTTTGCAAGCCAATTGCCAAGCTCGGCGAACAGATCAACACCCACCTGATCAACAACCAGTAAACCTGACAATTGTTATTCATCAACTGGGTACATTGGTGGCTCCGGATTCATCCCCCTGTCCATTCTCTCGTCTTATTCCCTCGGGTTTGCACCGGGTACATGGAATGTACATGTATGCATGTTCGACCTAGCTCAAATCGCAGGTGGAATTTCCCACAAAACTCGAAAGTTCATTTGGGTTGTTCGATCTGATAGGTCAATCCGGAAACAAAGGCATTAGGTAGTTCGGCTAGTTGCGTAGTTCGGGTGAACTAGCTGCTAGTACGACAGAATGGTCGCCAGGATTTTACTTTTCTGTGGCTAATTTTTAAACAACTCTATGAATCCCTGTAGTCAATTTTAACAAAAAGCTGATAAACATTGAACGGACGTGGCCTCGCAAAATGTCAGACTCTCTAGTCCCAGCCTTGTGAGCTTCTTCGTGTCGACCCCATACTTTGTGAATTGATTTAACCATTGCGATGAAACCGCGGATGTAATGTACGGCGTTCCTACTTAAAGACGTTGAATCATTCTATTTATGCAATTCTTGCGTGTTATGAACATGATTCTGTAATATCTGACGGTTGCCCGTAGAAACAGGAGACTGTCAGCTTTAGATAATGCCTTCGCTCCTACATCGGCATCTTCTTAAAGCTAGAAAGTATGGACGAATATCAGTCAAATGAGTTCTTCCATTCTAAGTCATCCCTATTTATGGTTTAGACTTTTGATGTGCATCAGAAAATCAGTGAGTTTGTAGGATAGAGACACTGACGGTAAATTTTGACCGAAGAGGGCTGATGTCTAAATATTTTAACTGGTGTTTCGCTGTTTAATTGAACCTGAAGTCTAACGCGGGGTGTTTGGAAGGACGAAGTCAGACCACGTACCACGCTCGATTGGATCAGGTTTGTAACAGGAGGCAGACTGGGAATGCATCGCCTAATATGGCTCGATTGAAGGTCGGTCTCTACCAGGCTCCAAAGTTCACGTCTTCATCAGGTGCGCATTTAGAGGCCTTGGTAGCAGTATCTTGAAGCTCTCTTTTTCGATCATCATTCCGTTATCGTGTTGGCCATTTTAAGCTTCTTGACCTTAGGTTTCTGTTGGCGGTTTGCTGTTGTTTCACCAGTGCTAGGTTCTTCTTAGCTGCACGCATGACACGGTATCGTCGCCACGCCTTTTGAATCTTGGACAGAGTAGATTCCAAGACATACTGATGAAGAATGCAGTGATGCTGGATGCATAACTATTTCACTCTGGACCCAAGCGACGCGGCAAAATAACTAACAACGGGTGCGAAACGTATGCCTAACAGAATCGGGCAACAAAACGTCGAAAAACAGCAGAATCCAATGGACGACTCGGATACCGTAGGGAACTCCTTTGGAGTAGTACTTTTCTTCCTAGGCTTTGAAGGTGAAAGCAGTAACCCGACAAACACAAGTGAATCACTCCAGCGAACCTGACTTTACCCTGTATGCTGACTGCTTCTGAACTTTAATTGTTAGGTAAGCGGATAAATTCGATCAACATTTGTGAATGGATAGAAATGGATAGAAAATTGTGTTGCAGAGACTATTTCAGATCATCTCACCAAGATACCCCTCATGGATACATTCAGTCGCTTTCACTTCTGTTTTGAGTTATGGTCACCTTTCTTTGGCCACTTTCCCTAACATCATAGGGTCCCTTTTACTAGGTCCTTACCCACTCCGTTTCTTTCTAACCGGATGTTCTTTCCTCATTACTGTACGAAAGTGAAGCACCATTTATATTACTGGTGCGTTTTTATCGAAGATGATTCTAGCGGCTTTCAGTGACAAAATCAATGAATGGTGGGCAAACGCTCCATAATAACCAAGTATAGCATGATTTTCGATGTACGAACAGGAACTTGGAGAAAGAGCAGTAGAAAGTAAGGGTTTTCGAGGGATGTTTTACTTGTAATGTAGTTTTGTACGTCTAAAACTTTTCAGTCGTAATAACAGAGTTCTGAATAAAACCTGAACTGCTTCACCAAAGTGGGGAGGTTTTGAGCAGTCTATGGGCGCTATTGGTGCCTTAGCTTGTGTCTCAGACTTTCCAAATTGTAGTTCTATATAAATCATCGGGTCCATTCCCTTCCTTCGGAGGGTAAAATTGCCCCTTGAATGACAAACTGTAGGCTTTGTAGGTAAGTGGATATCGCCTTCTTCAAAGTCAGACAGTCCAACAGAACTGTGGTGGGGAACGGTTTCTGCGGACTCTCCTGGGCATCTCTTTTTAAAGTGAGTTGCCTAAGGTACCCTCTCCGCAGGCCCGGACCAAGGAGGTGTCACGCTTCCTCTGGTGATCTGTTTCATGCTTTCAGGCAGACGTTTTTGTTTAGGTTCCGTTTTCAGTACGAAGCTAAATGGCACCGAATCCTATGGCTGGTGTGTCAGTTGAGATAAACGTGTGGGACTTTCGGGTGGATAAATACATGCTTTCATTTCACCAATGGCGTACCAACCCCTAATTATCTCAGATGGATGCAGGACCCACAGGATGAGATTGTGCATGGATTCAGATAACGTAGGGACAAAATTCAGGAGGAGAATGTAGTAGGAACGAAGAATGATATAATATTGTACAGCAGCTACAGCTTGTGGCACTGAGGCTGACGTGATGCCACCCATGTCAAAGACGTTCATTCTCGTACCTTCTACCGAAACAACGTTACCGAAATTACCGAACATGGAGATTCTAAGGACGCATGACAAGGCATCCAGACCTAAGTCCAGTTGATAAGGACAACATACTAAGGCCTTATATGGAACCGAACACACGACGGCGATTTATTAATTATACATTAGGGGACAAACATGATTCGTAGAGAAAGCAATTGTTCATGACTGATATTCTGGTCGCACTTATCAGCTACCAAATAAGGTTATTGGGTAGATTGAAAGCATTTGGCATTGTACACTAGCCCCCTGGATTCGGCCTGCCGAGCTGGAAATTGTTCTAACTTGTGCGATGTGACGAAGAAACATGCCGAAAGCAGAGTAAACGGGGTTGTCCTGTGATGCAGTGGGCCTAACTTCCAGAGTTCCACAGTAGTCAGCTCAAATTCATACATCTAACTTTGCTCCCAGAACTTCATCCTGGCAAGTGCAGTCGCAGCAGCTTTCCAAAATGAACTTGATGGATCACTTGGATACTAAGCACTATGCATAAAATACCAGTCATTAGCTGTTTTGTTAAGAGTACACTTTTAATTTTCTTCTGGAAGTTGGTGACGACCACATGGCCCTGTACCTGGAATAAGGCACGTGATAAGGCTTTTGCCTCGGCTGAAGATGCTGGAAATGAGCAGTGAGGAAATTGATTGGATCGTTATAAGGCCAGCTGTAGACCAGCTGTAGGCCAGCTGTGTACATCATTAAGAGCGACTGCACCCAACCTGCAACTTTCGAGTGCTTCTGTGATGGAGTCAAATCCACTGGTTTCACTCTCTCAGTCATTTAGTTTTGGTTTCAGGCATTTTCATTTGACGCCATTGTGACTAACATGATTTGTCTACTTCACAGCTGTTAATGTGCGATGCGCTATCGGATGCCATCGGTGCACCATGCTCATTTGGCGGACTGTGTAGCCAGTTCGAGCACCGCCTGCTTGTCTACGCCTTCAGTACATTGGCGTTGCGCACACATTTACGTGAATCCATAAGAATTTTCAGTTTAACGCAACTACACCATTGCGGCACGGCCATTTGGAACTTGACGGAGTGACGTTAAATGTTGTATTGATTGCCGTTTGCAGGCCTGAGTAGTGCTCAGCAGTTTCGCTCCATTCTTTGGCAGCAGCCGGTGAGATATGAAGCGAACGTTTGATGCCTTTGCTTATCACAAAACATGCTGCTGCAGTCACGGTAGAGAGTGAATCATTGAAGATGGATGACATGTAGGACGGTGTCGTTTACAAGATGAGATACTTTATCTGGCAATTGGCTATCGAATTCAAGTGGGTATGGTGCATTGGGTGTGGTTATAACGACACTGAGGGTGTGGGGCGGTTCAGTGCAATTATTGATGGCTTGTGGTCTGTAATGGACAGGCGCGTTCAAAGGCTTCGCTATGAATTATCGACTAACAGCACTCACAGTCTAGAAAACACAGGCAACACTATCCTGTGGAGAATTTCGCCACGTTTGAAATTCCTCAAGAAGTGAACTAGAAATTTGGAATAGATACAGCGAAGACTGGCCAGCAACAGAGCAGCCCTCAAAGTCTACCCAGTAAAGCTGAATTGGGCATTTTGACCAATTGTTTCAACTGCAGCAATTTCATTAAGGCCGTTCGGACAGCTGACTGATTTTCACACACAGATTTAGACCACGGAACTTCACTTTCCATGCTGTTTCCCTCACGAATCCAGACTACATCTGGAAAAAAGACAAGTTAAGTAGATTTGTCTCAGACACGATGCGACCCTCATAAATACACTGTTAATCGCGTCACAGTCCAAGTTTGGTTGATGGTACAGGTACTGACATCAAGACTGTCAGAATCTTTTTCCGAATAAAGTGGCCCGTAAATATTACCTCATTATTACCCCGTTCTCGTTTTATCATCCCAGCACTTGAGGCAGTATCGATGAAACTGACAGCTGAAGGGTTAATAAGCAGCAAGAGCAAACGGTTTTTGATTTGTCATAAGGCTCTGAAACGGACAGGAAACGGTGCAGAGTTTCAAGAAACTGACAAAGAGGTGAGGACTTATTACTTACTTCTTGGCTTACTGAATAGTACCAGTTAATGACACAGGAAATCCAGAAGCACCAACGTAGTGTCTTCTAATACAGTTCCTATTAAGTGTGGAAATCATATTTTTCGCGTCACAGAAGTCAAGTTATATTGTAACATTTAGATATTCCAAAGCGAAATATCTCGTAAAACTCTCAAATTCAGTATTTTGATGTTTCAGAAATCTAGACGGAGTGCAATGCAATTGTTTTAGTTGACGTACGAGAGCTTCGATAAAGTGAGCAGAAGATGCCTTTTTTGCACTCTCGTTGTTGCATATTTTGCGTTTTAAAAAATGAAATTGGGTGGCAACACTCACACTGTATGATGCAGATTTTCCCCGTTAACCCTGAACAGGGTGGTGTACGGAATATTCCCATGCCTTTGGTCTTACATACTAACCACCTTATTGCGTGTTTGGCTATGCTTCCGCTAACTGACTTACTGAAAGCGAAAATAACGGTTGGTATGGTGACAGCAACTTTACGTCGGTGTGATGCCGAACACATCGTGGGCTTTCTACGGAGCAAAAACACTAACCCACCGCTACGCACCACTATGCTCCCCAATAACACACTGATGATATCACCTCGATTGGTGATGAAACGTTTGCAATTAAATTGCCCAGCTCAGTGAACAAGCCAACGACCACATTTGGGCTGTTCACTCCGTAAGCGACACCCTGGATGATTACTCTAAGAAATGCGGTGAGTTTGTTGTAGTAGAAAGAATATCCTCAACGTTCAGAATAACGTGAAAATGCAGCAACAACAAACAACATGAACGAATAACTTATGCGGGAAGCTTAAAGACTCTCTGGATATCAGTGAGCCTGAACACAAGTAATCTGTTGGAGATGTGAACGCATTTATACTCCTTACATTAGAAGTGGCTCTCGCAGATTGCTCCTCCAAAAGATTTTTTTGGATTTTTGGATTTTGGTTATGCGTGAGGTCAAATAAAAATTAATGTAACTGGTGTCAAAAATGTTTTTGACGTATGCATATCAATGTACACTCTGGCAATCAGAGTGAAGTTGTACCGACTGGAAAAACAGACCTGAGTAAAGGGGAAAATTTTGCGAACACCAGATGAAAAACACGTGTCTAGAGTTTATTTCAGTGCAGTCATTCAACCATGAAGCGTTTTCAAGTTTGGATTACTTCGGAAACCAAGTCACAGACGATGGAAATGGGTTAAGTGCTATAAAGTCAAAATGAGTTGTTTCAATTCCGGTGCGTCGACTATAAGTAATCTACTATGCACTGATGACCTCAGCATGACTGATTGGCAGAAGTTTGCAACCGCATTACACGTTCAGAGAACTGAACAACAGAGGTCTACTCAACCCGTACTACTGAAGCTTTCCTCAATAGAAAATCTTCGTGGCTACAGCTATGTCAGTATTGATGTATTGATGTCCATAATGGTGGTGATAATGTGTAGCTAATCACGTGCCTGCCTATTGCAAGTTCTTGGCACTTATTCTATCAAGTTTTGTGGCGTATGCGTAGGGGTCTGAATTGATTAACTGTAGTGATCAGTGCGGTCAAAAGAGTTTTATTGTCAATGAAATTATTTGTATACCCCTTATCAATAAAATAGCTTGTCTGTAATCTAGTTCAACCGCTTACTTAACATAACCTGAAACTGGTTTTTCACACTCTGTAGTTCAACAGTACTTCAATTGCAGACCAAAGCCTCTCTAAATAGGCGGTTTTAATGAATCGATAAATATAACTCCAACTTACCAAACAACTGATCACTGGTCAAATGGACTGAAATATAACTGCTCGATGACATTGTCTTAGGAGACCTTATATGTTTTCGTCTCGCCTCATATACTGGTTGATTTCGTCTTGTGTGAAGTGTGAATGACATAAACGAGCGATTCATCTGGGTTCCAGGCGAGTCTCCCGACAAATTGAGTATATTTGTCGAGATGAACGTGATTTGTTATCTAGTACTAGATAGTTGAATCTGTTGGTGAAGACGGTAGCAGCCGTTAGTCTCGACCACGATGCACTTTAAATTCATACAATTCATTGTGGCTTCTGTAACGTACCTACAATTTCTTGCTCGACAGAATTTTCCATTTCAAAATATTCTCATCACAAATACATTTTCAACCTAAACTTCAAATGGACAAGCTCTATTTTAAAGTGATATGGAGCTGTTTCCAGGAGCTTCACTTCAGAACGTAAATCATTAGTAGCTGTGTAAAATGGTCTTGTGTTCGTATCTTTCCATCTGTTCATCTCAGTCGTGATCACGTCAAGCCATCCTTGGTTGGGCCAAAAGACTGGAGCTTCAAGAATATCCTGATAGCTCCGACTATTATCTTTAATAAAGATCAACGTTGTGCCATAAGTGCTGGTATGATTCAAAGATCCTTCCGGGAACCAAGCAAACCTGCAGGCACGAGATTTCAATCTTTCCACAGTGCTATAGTTGATGTGAATGGAAAAAAACAATAAGGTGTGGCTTTCAATAGATTGGTACCAATTGGGGAGTCATCGTTTCCGTAGGGCTTGGTCGACCATCGGTAGTTTTTAACTGGGCAACGTTGCACTTTTGACACAAAACCTTCATTATGCCAAGAGAGCAGGTCACCAAGTTGGCCAGGTTTCAAGGCAGATAGAGGACAAATCAGTGAGATCTCTTCAGATTAGCATATTAGATCAGCGCTGAATGTCGGCTAAAGGGTATTGTCGGTTAGTGTGATTGCCTAAATCCTGTGGTTGATGGGTCGACGGAGTTTCAAATTAGCTTTGATCAGGTTTGGTTCATTGATCTTCAACTTTAAAGTGTTTCGACTGATGATTTACCTTGGATATCACTAGTAGATTTCTTTGATCTGTGTGGGCTTGTGATGCTACGACAATTTAGTGGGAGTGGAGGTGGGCGTGATTAAGTGTAATTCAGATCTTCTGTTGATAACTCCTCTTGCTGATAACCGCACACAAGTACGTGTCAACTCGTTTGATCCAAATCGGTTCTCCTCTATTCTATTTACGCTGGGATGCCTAAGCCGTCAATCCCTGTGGTGTGGACAATAGTCCTTTCCTCGAAACCTCAACATTTTCAAAATCTATTTTGCGTCCCCTATCCACTGCTTGTTCCGCCATTCCCGAGTCTTTCAGTAACCATCGATATTCATCTGCGCTTTTTGACAGCCTGGTTACTTTTCTCCTGTGCTCTTCGATTCTGGTGTGAAGGTTTCCTGACCGTCTGTCATATATAGACCTTAGTGTAGTCGTTACACTTAATTTTGTAGACGCAGTTTCTGGTCCTGTTCCGAAGAGACGATTCTTCAGTTTCACCCGTGCAGAGCGCAAAGTGTTTGAAAATGCGCTCAGTTGAAAACCAAATTCGCTTTTCGGGAGACTTTCTGGAACTCTGCTGAATATCTCGTTAATGATGCCTTAAGTAGAGCGCTTCTTCCCTTCTGGAAATCTATTCTTACGTCAGCCTTGCTTAGAGTCCTTTGAATGACTTCCAATGTCCCAGGCTTTCATGTAACTTGGAACAAAATTCGATAATCAGTACAATCAGATAACAACTAAACCTGATGTTTTTTTTGCATAACTGGTTTTGCAGCCCAATAGATTACATCTTTTTTTTCTCAACCGTACGGCTTATACGGCGGAAGAAGAGATGAAAACTGTCTCATGAGTTTGGTGTAAGCACTCGTTCCATAGTGCTCTAGGCTCCGAGTTATTCGTTTTCTGCTTCTATTCAGTGACCTTGTTCCGAACCAGCAGCATAGCAATAAAAGCTTGATTTCTAATGTTTTCATCAGGGCGGGGTATCACAAATTTATGCGAGAATGTACATCACTCACCTGACTTCTGTGATGAATACATGCTTTCAGTGCAGCTGTTAAACAGAATTTCGATTTCCGTCGGACTGCACGTCCAGTTGGCCAGTGTTAGGATTTGTGGAACATCCTGGTCATTTTGACAAATACACTCACTTGCATGATTATTCGGTGTTCACGTAGGGACTCACGTGAACCTCCCATTTATGATATTCTTCAAGTAGAACATAAGGTCCGTAGAAACTCTTACCTGATTATCCCCGAGAAGGGTGAAATAGGTCGTTGGGTTTCGAACAGTTTTCACAACCTTGTGAATGGTTTCCTTTATGAAATACCCTGGCCGCTTGCTCTTCCCACCACCAGGATCAATAATTTTTCTGTTCAGTAGCAATGAATGCCAACAATCCGACTGGGTATTGGGTGTTTTTATTCGAGAAGAAACATTTGCTGTACAAGTGAGGCACGAATACGAGTTTCGTCGAGACTGTTAAGACCTTTTGTTCCGTAGCCTGTATACAATTTTGACAGGTGTACTAGCAGTTTGACTACAATTTTCTAGCTCAGAGAATGTACATTCCAAGATGCTTCTCAGTATTCAGTCATTGTTCTACTTGCTTGAAGTTCTGTACGCTTTGTGCAGTATTTTGCATCCTTTATGTGCAACAATGACCTTTGACATATTTGCACTCAAATCCCTCTTTCTGACATTTGGCTTCTCTCTGGGGCCAGAAACTCCTGAGTTTCACCGTTTAAACAGTTTTTTTATCCTTTGGATAACATCTTACACCTCAGTTAACTTATCGCAAAGCTGCGTAAGACAGTTAATTTTCGTTCGTCTTCGGATTCAATCGCAGTAAGTTTATCAGTTGTACAGAGAAATTACCTCTGCTTTCTTTGTCGTAGTAGTTACCAGATGCACCTACAAAAAATGGATAGAGTTACACTCAATCGTCATGAATTGAAGGTCATCCCCGTGCGAATTAGGATATACATGAATTTTTGTCGTCATCGTCACTTGGGGTATACTGTGACGCTTTGAAGACGCTTAACCTAAAAAGGCAAACGCACCTGGCGCCGCACGATGACTAACACTCCATGGGCCTCACGTGCATCCATGCTTTCCTCCAATAGAATTCACTGGCATGTATGACATCCAAGAGGGGACTGTCACGGCTAAGCATATGCCCAGCATTTCGCTGTCCGAGAAATCAACTTCCCCATTTCTCCTCTAAAGTAGTCGTGTGTAATAACTACTTCTCCACTGGAAAAAATCACGCTGTTCTTGAGGAACATCTCATTTGTCGTAATGCACATACTTTTTGGAGCTAAGCGGATGTCATCTCCTGTTGGAGGCACGCTATCTCCATAAACACTTTTTGAAGGTCGGGGGATGCATTAAACCGTAGATTTACATATCCTCAGCTGATCTTTCACCGTCCATACCACTGATAAAAAACTTGTGACCGTGCACGAATATAATCTAATGGTGTTCAATCAAACGAATTTTGTAAAATGTTACCCGGCTCTTTTCTGCAGCGTTAGTAACTATATTCATTCGCATCGACTGTTTCGTGTGCAGGCTGTCCTCTATTCATAGATTGTCAGGGTGAACTTCTCGACACACCCATACGAGGACAAATCAATTTGTAGCCACTTAGTTCTCACTTTACTGATGAGGCGAGAGCTAGTTTGATCGATTTTGTTTTTCACTTCCCAGTGCAACGTCGGTACTCACGTGTGTTCATCAGCCTACCATGTGTCCGTATGTCGTGCGTACTTACGTACCCGAGTGCGTGCGTACACGCGCACGTGCACGTACTAATTCATTGGCGGAACTAGACCGCGTTACACAAAGTATCTCATAAGCTTGCACCCCGCATCATCCGCATGCATCTAAAATATAACTACTCAAATAGAATGAGCGTAAGATCCGGTAGGTTTGAGATTTAAGCCATAACCAAAAACACAGACTTTCGCTTTGAATGAACCAGGTTACTTCAAGGACTGACTTTCTGTGGCAGTCTTCAATCAGTCTTAAGAACAATCTTCATTAGCCGGCCAAGTGTGGCACACGAGTAATCTAGGACACTAGTTCACTCACTACATGCATTCTGCAATTTGAATGCGCTTGTTGAAGCAGTATTTGTTTCAGTCCTACAGTCTGCCCTCTGAGTGTGATTCTGAGACTGTTT
This sequence comes from Opisthorchis viverrini, assembly GCF_000715545.1. Lineage (NCBI taxonomy): Eukaryota > Metazoa > Platyhelminthes > Trematoda > Opisthorchiida > Opisthorchiidae > Opisthorchis > Opisthorchis viverrini. The sequence goes on from NW_008751743.1 coordinate 760,806, forward strand.
CGGTTTGGATTAGTCGATCATATATATATATATATATATATATATATATATATATATAATATAAAAAGAATTACGACACATGCTCACTACTTCACCAAACCAGTTGCTTATGGTCCCGTGTTTCTACTTTGCGGTATGGTAATTAAAGAAATGGGACGCTTGCGCGTAGCTAAAATATTTGAGTGGAATTTGTTAGAATTCACACTTCATCAAATTTTCGAAGCTTGTAAAAAAGAGTTGAGAGAAACCATACCGGAAACACGTAAATAGTTGCGAGCAAGTAACAAGAAAATTCGTCCCACAGCAAACGATTGTGTGTGATAAGATAATTATGATGAGTGTAGCGTATTAGTCAACCATCTGAAAGCCCAACAGTGCTTTCAACGCATCGCGCTTTTGGTCCAAAGACATGAGAGTGTATCCATTATAACGGTTGTGAAGGAGGTGAACTATGAAAATAAGACAAGAATGTTCAAGGTCAGTGGTATGGGAGGATCGCCCAAAGTCTGCGGAGAACTCACAACAGGTTTCGCCCCGTTTCTGGCCAATCTTAGAAAATCAATCATTGACTTGAAGAGAAACTTGGTCTCCAGTTCCAACAATTCCTTCGTGCACATAAGCTTGAAATTGGAAACTCCATCAAATTCCTCTAGAATTAGGGGACTTTTTTTCTCGCATTCCAGTACTAGGTCTATTGATGGGCCCCAGACAGGACCAAACCTATAGTGCGGATTTTGAGCACTCGTTCCGTGCTACTTGGATAGAATATCTCTACAACGAAACTTTAAGGCAGTCTGCGTGCTGCACATTATGCAATGTGTTATTGATCACGAGGGACTGTATCGGGTCTCGCGCCCCAATATTTTCGATGCCTTTCTTGCCGCTTAAGGTGAGATTTTGGTAGCACTAGAGATCACCTGCGCTCCCGAGCCCAAAGGGTTCCATTATGATCTGTGAGGGGTGAAATCACGCATTGTAGATTTCTGTTAGATATAAACAGTCTAGCGTGGATGGTAATTTGTCATAGTTTTTTACCACCGCGCATGTCTGCCCAGCAGGTGGCAGTGTACAAGACAAACTCATCCCGTAGGTGTGTTGTAATAGCCGCATAGCCTGGGCTGATAAAGAGATGAAAACATCGAGTTCGCGTGGTTTTATTATTATAAATTCTCTGTACTGCCATAATTTACAACATAGACTCTTCTATTTGCCTCCCATTCTCACCTGGTTGTCCACCTGCAACTCACCGAACACTCACCGGGACTCTCCCAGTCGTACACTGGGACTCGTTAATGTACGGCAGAACCATGTCATGTTTGATTAGCCTTATCTTAGAAGAAAGAAGAACTGTGATGATTGCGTGTGTATTATTGACGTTCAAACATAAAATTTGCCACAAAATGCTCGAATGAATGGTGGTTTTATCTCAAACCATAACTTTAGGATACTCTTGTGAATGACTTGGTTATGTGCAGTCTGTGTAGAAGGGCCTGTGACACCGCGTTTCTGTTAGATTTTTGTCACAGCCGCATGACAGTGTCATTCAACTGCTTCACAACATTTGCTCTCGAGAAGAGCCTTAAATTAACTGTGCAGCAATGTACAGACCAGTATAAGTCTTATCTGACTACACTTTACCCAAACATATACGTGTGTTACATCCATTTTGGAAATTGTTAGCAATAATCATCTCGGGAATTTCAAATGGCATTCAAACTGGTAATTTCAATTAGACTGATCCATCAGACTGATGGATCAGCTTTGTTTTCAGCTTTTCCTAGACAGGATTTAGCATTTCTACACAAATAAGTGGACCCTAACCACAGAATCTTACTTGCGCTCAGGTGCTGCTACATGCTGTTGAGTGAAGACCAGGAGTCAAACTTTATGCGTAGTAGCAGTTTCTGATTTGGTTGTTTGGTAAATATTGTAAGATTTGAAGAGAAGTCGTCCCCAGTTGCAGGGACTGCGTTCACACATAGGTGATACAACTCGTATGGGTGAAAAATTGTTGAGATCTCACCCCCATTTCGTTCCGTTTCGAAATAATGCGTCTGACACACTATCCAAATTCGAATCAAACGCACCTTCTTATTGAAGGCAAAATTACGGTTTCGATGAGTTATTCACCTATGTGCAATATCAGATGGTGTTATCTCGAGGGTACAAGTTTGACTGAAGGTCAACGTAAACCAGAGTTGCCCTTAAGTACTGTGATGGTGTAAGTTTCACTACCCTTCAGTCCTCAGAAGGGTAAACGCAGGTAGACGGTACGCTGGCTTGACATGAAAAATTAGAATAAAAATAGAATTAAAAAGGTTTTCAGTACACGGTGAAAGTAGTCTCTCTGACTAGGAACGGTTTAAAATCTGGTTTGGACGCACAGCCTACATTCATTCATGTGCGTAGCAAGTGTGTGCAGCAAGTGTGCTTTCTTAATACAGACAGGGAAGACTTGTTATTGCTTTCGGATTTCCCGTTCCCAAATATATATAATATAATATATACACTTGCAGGTCACTCCCAAAGAGTGTTATGAAACTTGGATAAATAAACCAGAGCAGCAGACTGCTCTCTTCTTCGCTCCTCATCTGAATCGTATCTTCGTCGCAATCTCGTACCCTTGATGTTTTTTTGTGTATATCCAGGTGTCTGAGGTGTGGTGAGTGGCAAGCGCGAACATGAACACACAAACACGGTTGACCTGATTTTGTGCTTGATCGCTGTTTGTCCTGATTGTTGGCCACGATGCACACACTCTAAATCTCATGAAGCGACTTTACATTTGGACAAGTGGACAGGCGTTGTGTGAAATCTATCTATGAGTGCGAAAGGCGGCGTATACGAAGGACTGGCTTGTGTGCCAGCGTGACACCGCCTGTCTTGCTGGAACAGTTAAATTGTGATTCTTCACATTACAGTCAAGCAAACCCGTATATCAAGTAAATCTGGCGCGATTTGGTCTCTACTACTTGACGATAATACGAACAGTTTCGGATGTATGCTCATGTATGTGTTCTGGGACAAAACAAGCTGTCTGAGGTATCTGTGTGAACAGCTGAGACCGAAATTCACACAACTTCAGCATGGCTTCTTTTTAGGAGCGACCCTGAAACATATCAGGATATTGACTTAGAGGAATCGATTTTCGATCAAACACTTACCAGACAGATAGGAGCTCAACAGAAGCAGTTTTGAGGTCATATGACTGCATACCAACAGATACGATGAACCGTAAAGTGCACCAGGTGACTTTTATCTTCAGGTTGTTACGTTTGCTCGTAAGTCCGGAGAAACTCAGTCTGCTACACTTCAACAACCAGGCGACCAATGCTAACATTACGTGGTCCTCAAAAAGGATCTGATTAGAACCAAACAGAGTTGCGGAGTAATAATTAAACCTCGGATGTCATTAGTACTGAGACAGTATTATCCATCACTTATTTTATTTCGGTTTGGGTTTTATCCCTTAACCTATTCACATATCATTTGCTGACCTCACCTAACACGAACAACCCTGAAGAAGAGCCACGTCCAAAGGGTAGATCCCACTAAATTTTTCCATTACAGCCATCCACCCAGGAATAAATCTCTCATAACCGAAGGAGAACGATTACCTGGTTCCCCAAACCGCTAACTTACTCCATCACCCCGGGAAGAGCTGCCACAATGGAAACGATTTGCTAAATCCACCCATAATTCTATTCAACCGCTATTGTAGAAATGCCATCTCATTAGCCAACTCGGCACCAACACCAACTATTCCCATAAGACTTGACTTATTCCACAATCCACATACAAAAGCGATTGATCTAACATTTGAAACACCTACTGAAGATAATGCACCTGAAGAACGAAATGAAGCAGTGCGCGATTGTTTGGTATCCCTCACATTTCCGCTGGTTATACCTTTTTGTTGCTGCAAGAAAATGTGCCTTCATGATGACATCGTATTATTTGTTTTTGGGTTATTCAGCTGAGAAAAACACCAAACTTTTATGGCCATTGGTGACCTGGAAAGAAGAAATTTCATTAGCGCAGTGCATCAGGCAAAGAAAATTGCCCTTGTCGCTCGCTCTCCACGACGAAACACCTCAACGGAGGAGGCATTTTGGAATCCCATAAAGGTGCCCTTCGAAGATGGAAAGGTAATGAATTATCTCAGCTGACAACAAAATTACAGTCTGCTTGTTATTGAATGGTAAGTGGTTTATCTCACGAACATCTCATGAAAGGATGAATGATGTGGAACTCTCCAGACTGAAAAATAAACGTGAAGTTAGTTAGCACTTTGCAAGCGAGGTATTCTCGATTGTTGGTATTGTACTCCTCTATTTCATCCATACTCATCGGACCAAAAGCACTCAGTCCTTCCAGGAATATTATTTATTGTTGCTGTTATTAGCAGTACTTTGTTTTTGTCCGTTTTTGGAGCGATATGCATTGGACAGAGCATAGACTGATGTGTGACGGTTTTCTATCCCCACCTGAACATCAGGTTGTCTGCGTTGTTTGTGCACCAGTGGGCCTGGATTCTGTGCGAATTCAGTATGTAAGCCATTCAGTGTTAACAAATGTTTCATCAGGAATTGACATAGGGTCAGCTGTCAGTGAGTTTGGACAGTGGGGTTATTGCTCGTATTTACAACCGCATATTGAAACGTTAGTAGTATGCACAAGTATTGTTGGTGCTCTCTTAAAAAAAGGCCACACTCAGCCATACATTTGGACCGTCAAAACAGCAGAAAGATTGTGTCCTTGTCATCTTGAAAGGCTGGTGTTTGATTCTGACTTCATACATCACATCATATTTTGTATTAAATTTCACCTTCAACGAAGTGGAGAGGTTCTTGTTTCGGAAGCGGTTCTTCTCATGATATTCTACTGCTGCATGGGTAGCAGTGTTCACCTAGTCACAAAATTTGTGGTGTGCACGATAGAGTCCCTGTTGTTGGGCCGCTTTATTTATCAAACAGTTTTTCTCAAGTCAGGCAAATGGCTGAGCAACATTTCACCGGTGCACGAGAGCATTTTACCTCTTTTAACTTAAAAACTTGTCCCAATGTGCTTTTTAGGAGATCGGAGCCATTTGAGCAAAATCTTTGATGTGGTTCGAACGGTCGACTGGTGCGTTGTGCGGATTCGGTGAAGAAAATTCCTTCCACTAAATGAAGTAGCATGCAAAGATTACACGCCTGTCCTTCCAGTAAACTTCTTTAATTTGCAACACCACAGGTGCGGCTTGAGGAACTCACTTTCCCCGACACGAGTAAGAGCGTAAGGTTACTCTGCCTTGGCCTCCAGCCAACCTGTTAACTGAGGAATTAAAACCCTCCTTTGAACGTACGCAGTGAACACAAACGGATGAGATATGCATTTTCTGTCAACCCCAGGCAATTTTGAATGTACAGATCGAGTGTAGCTGCCTCCTGAAAGCTGAACACACCCCGAGAACTCACAGAGGTGAAGCAACGGAATCATTCAACGGTCGTGGATGCCGTTAACAGCCATAAAGGCAGTTAGACGAACCTCTACTCATCAAACTGAGTAGAACTTCTTTTCCCACATAACACTGACGGAATCCGTAACCGGTAGAAAGATAGCCGTGTTGGGCTCGTTCGCTTGATTCTGTCCCAGAATAAGAGAGGACATTCATTTTGCCCTACTGGCCTCCTGCAGACTACCTCGGAGAGACAAGTGGTAGCCTTCTGCTTAACTGTGCTCACTTTATTTTGGATCACAAATAAAACCCATTTCATATTAAGAGTCCGGTGCCCCGTATGGTGTATTTTTACCGCGTATTTGGCAGAGGTCTTGTATTGTATTGTATTGTATTGTATTGTATTGTATTGTATTGTATAGTAAACAGTTTCACTTTCAATAAAGTCGTTTCCTTCCTAAGTACAAAAAGGACTCATTTCCGACATATAAATCTAGAGGATTTCGTCCAAGGACTCGTCTATGCCTAGTTTTAGAAGCATTGTAAAATCTTTGCACTTTGTTTGGAAATTTATTTTCCGATGTGCTAGTTTAGTAAACTCCCAGGTAAAACAGAGACTTCAACCGATTTCCCACTTGTTTTTTACCGACGATGTAAACGGAAACGTTCAATTCTTGCCTGCCCTAGTGGTCAACCATGTTGCATAGAACCTTCTAAGCCGATTAGCTTATCGGTTTCTAATTACCCAGTGACACTTAAACATTTCAAAATGTTGGCAGCTTGGGTGTGTTCACTGGTGTTTAATCAGATGGCCGTTGATCTGTTGGTCGACATTGGCAATAAGCTTATCCCCATTTGCGATGACTTTTCGGCAGGAACGACACGTTTTCAGCTTATTTCCAGGCCAGGCGAACAGATCAACGGCCATATGATCAAAAGCACAACTCTTCAAATGTCCCATGACCAAAAATTCTGATTTTACACATGCGGAAGCATCAACCAGACAAGTAAGACGGTGCTTTAGGGAGTAATTTCCAGTGGTGGCTTCTCAAATAGCTTATTACCATCAACAGTCGTACTAAGCGCGCAGTACCAAGTGACGATGCTAAACTACAGGGCCGACGTTTATGGAAGATTACACAGGCTTTGGATAGAAGAAACGAATATTCGGTGTATTCGTTACTTCCAACTCGGTAATGCCACGAAATTATTCTCTTCTCCTGAATATTGGTAATGAACCACTCTGGTGAGTGACATTTTCGTCACCTCAAAAACATATCTCAATAATTTCACCTATTCATGTCAATAGTGATTAATTGTTTCTGATTGAAAAATGTTGGGATAAAGTCATGTCAATAGTGACTAATTGTTTCTGACTGAAAAATGTTGGGATAAAGTCTCCACCAGGTTGACAAATAACAGTGTCGTTTTATTCACGGTCACAGACTTTACGAGCCTGAGAATATCCAGTGTGTTCAGCTTGAAGTTTTGGGGGCTTCTGCTCGTTTTTAGACGATCCGCGTATGTGTTGATAATGTGATGGTAGGTGGAACGGAGTTAGTTTCAACTGTCCCGACTATCTGCTGCTCACACAACCACGTCGAATAGCCAGGCAACACGTTTATTATTAACATTATTACTACTGTTATTATTCGCTAGGGTTCCCTAAAGATCGATCTAAGTTAACCTCCATTCCGACATTGTATACCTTGAGAACATGAGACCAATCAACCTATCTGCTAGGTAAAGTTTATGCTTTTTTCAGCCATATGCCTAGATCGATGGTATTCTACGAAATAACGTGATATTTGTTTATTCGATTTCCGGATCGCTATGTGATCCAAGCACTACTGCACTCAGCAGAACTGCCTAATTCTTCCGCAAATTCAACAGAAGATGAAGGTGGGAAGGTTGCCGAAAGGCAGACGGTGTTTTGTTGTGACCGATTCTTTCTCCATCCTTGATGCCATTCTGTCCCTATGGTCATACAGAAGGGCGTAGGACTACGAAAAATTAATTATTCACATGCTCGACTATAACTCTGATCACACACCAATGGGCTTGGGTGGCGCTCTAATTTTTCAACAATCCATTTCCGACTACTCTTTGTTTCGTATGGTATTGTGATTCACCCAAAAATTCAATGGGTGTACCTCGTCAGTACCTGAAGTGTTAGACAAAACCAAATCGGTCCGGGTCTAAATCTTGATGCAATACGTGGAAACAAACATCGTCTGTGCAAAAAAATCGAAAAACTACAACGGACAGGTGTCTGCCAACAAATAAGTCGTCAATAAAGGAGGAAAACAGCAACGGATCACGTGAATTGAGGGTCAGTGACCTCAGCCGTACAGTTAACTGTGCGACACATACCTAACAGGCTGAGGGTTCGAAACCCAGTGGTATTGATAAAGATTCAACGATCGTACTGTTCCTTTCTGTTGTTATCAACATAGAGTATGCCTGAATCTCTAGACAGTTACGTACAATTTCCTGAACAAATTCAATAAACACCGCAGTAGATGGTTGACAAAATGCCAACAGCTTCCTAACTAGTCGAAATTTTGAGGTGAGCCACTAACTGGAAAGCCGACTGAACTCAATCATATGAAATCAAAAGTTGACACGTTATGCAAACTCTATGACACTTTCAACAAATCAGGTGCAATTACAACATGGAGCCGATATAGAATTTAAGCACGCGTTCCATGTGATTAGGAATACCCCAAATTCTCATCCCATTCGTGAGTGCACATGCGAAACACATGAACAAGCGCAAAAGTATCTAGCTACTTTGGCTGACATATGCAAATAGGAAAATGGACTACACGTGTCAAGTGAAGGCACTGTCTCGGCAAGCATGCACAAAGGTGTCCATTCTCCGACATGATTCTCACCAACTGAGTGCGTTTAGGTTGCACCACTTTCCCTCAAATCCCCGGCTGTAAACATTAAGGAATCTTATTCACTGTTCCACTTTGAAGGGCATACGTCCAATGTAATGACCAGTGCAAGTGAAACCTAAGACACAAATTGACTGTAGGCAACTGCGTGCATTGGGATAGTATGACGAAATACAATAACAATACATACAATAACAGCAAGTAGTTAGAGACCGTGAATTAATTTATGGATAAGCAAACCTGTGAATTATGGGCTGATTGACGTTGTACCCATTGATATCGAACGATTTTCGTGAAAACTGCATTAAACCGGTCGGAGAAACAGAGAAACATAAGCTCCTGTGTGAGACCCAGTAGAGATAAGACGGAAAAGTAACAAAATAACCTGAAGGTCATTCGTGTAGCCCTCAAAGCCAGTGTGAACGACGAATTGCTCGCCATAGCAACTGGAGAAGACAATTATTCGTGAGTTCCCTTTGTTCGCAAACCCAAACTCTTGACTGTATTGTAAAGATACTACGAATTATATGATGCTCAGTTGTGTTTATGTTGGTTGGCGCTGAACGATCCGCCACATTCAAAATAAGGTGACTTCGGAGAGCGAAAACATGAAATTGGGCAGCTACAAATAACTATCTGACGCTACTGGAGCTTTTCTTCCTATATATATACATAAACTATTGGACGCTTACACCACCTGCACACTGAAGCCACTTGGCTATAAATGTCGAGATATGGAGTTTGCTCTTAAGCGGATCTACTGCATGTAGCATGGGCCCTTGTGTAAGGTCCGGAGCCACGAAATTCAGCCTTACTTGTCTGCTCCCACGTACCTTTCAGAACCACTACTTTTGTCTCTTTGGTTTACAGTTATCTCACCTAATGATGTCAACAGAGAACTGTTGTAACTGAAAACTAGAAAAATATTACGGTCGTGTATGCTTTAAAAATGTTCAACTCCCTAATACTCACTCTCGCCAATTTTTCCCAATTAGTCACGTCCGTAAACTACTTGTCTCCTCGCCAACATGACCTCGAAAACCGGCCAATAGTTTGTTGTATGCTACACCGCTCCAGAGGTGGATGCAAAAAGCGGAACAGATAAAATACTAGACCGATCACCTCTGTTTTGGCGGTGGGGGGGGGTTAAATGGGGCTTGATCAAGAGCCGGTCCTCTTTAGATGTTCCAACTTGACTGTTTGAAATCACCGATATATCACAAAGCCGAACAGCCACTCGTGGCCGAAAGTTTAAGTGTACAAACTACTAGCCGAAAGGTCGCAGGTTCGAGGCACACTGGAGTTTCTTGAGATGTGCACCGATGGTTCCCAATAATGGAGAAACAGCTGTACAGTGCTTCTCAGCTTTTAGACATAGATTCGCTTCACTTAAAGGACGAAATCTCAATTAAAAATACTTAAGTTTCCTCTCGCTGGTAAGTATCTGTAAGAGGGAAGATAATTTCAGAAGGCGAGCGAAACTTGCCTGGGTCGCCACTCAAGGAACCAGTCAATACGTGACCACTTGATGGGGATTCCGTGAGTGAAGGACGCGTGGTGCCAATTCATAAGTGCGAGTTACTCACACTGCTAAGCAGCCGCTCGTAGCCGCACTGTTGAGCAGTCGAACTATTAGCCAGAAGGTTGCGACTACAGATTTGTGAGATGCGCACTAGGGATAAAATAACTGAGCAGTAATCCTCGGTTTTGGGGTAGAGATTAGTTTCAATTCGAGGACGAAATCTCCGTTGCATATTAATTTCAGTCTTCTTCGTGGCTGTAATAATTCTACGTTGTGGATTCCAGATAGTAATCAAACCACCCTCATATCTTGTTTTGTCAATTACTCAGGTGTGATATTAGCCGAACCCACCATGTCGAATCGGTCATGAGTAGGGTGAAGTGAATTTCCTTCTATTATTCAAGTTTTAAAAGTATGTCCATTGCATCTCAGTCCACTAGTAAGCGTGTTATCAACTGCATTCTTCCAGCTAGGACCCACTTATCTGGCCTCAGAAATAACATCCTGTGCTGAATAACTCAAAAGCACCAAAAACTTCCTCGAAACCATTTCGATGAATACCTATAAAACGTGTCTGCTGAAAGCAAGTCAATAGATCACGCTTCTGAGAGTGATTTCGCTGCTCAACGTTTCGTTCACCTAAGGCAACCTTCATCAGGAGCCAGATAGTGAGAATCGCACTGACAGGAGGATACATTTCAATTCGTGCACATTCTGCGGGCTAGCGCGGTCAGTCAGGTACATGCTGTGTCATGTGAGCTACGCTGAGGCTGAGGACTTACATTTGTATGTTCCTGTTTCCACTGTTTTCAGTCTTGCTCACATGACAGAAGGACCTTGACCATCATTTCAGTTGACAGAGGCGGGTTGACCACGTACTGTTAGGGCTTTTGTACAGCGACGTTATGTATATCCTGGCGATTCGGTATGGTGTATTTTGGTTTCAACGTAGAATCTGGTGTACTTGTCAATTCTTCTAGGTTGTAGAGCCGGACAGGCTTCTGGGGATGGTAAACAAGATTGCCGGAGATGACTGAAACTTTGAGTAATAAGATATCACTCAAAAGGGTTGCGTTCCTTTCGGGATTATTTCGGCAAAAACAACGCTTGAACTTTTTGACCATTTTTGTGCCGGACACCTCAGAATGTATGTTGATGCACTTTCATTCACATTCTGGAGTAGCTACGCAACACGCTTTTGAAGTACCAACTTTCGAATGCTAGTGAAAATGCTCTATCAGTCATCGAGTTTTACGGGTTATGAAGCGGACTACCGTAAAGACCATCAGCTCACCAATTGAATTCCTTCACAAGACCGGACGGAAGCCAACTCTCATTAAAGTGTTATCATTATTGTCCTGTACAAACACTTAAACCTCCTGCCTGCTCTCAGTGCTGAGTGATAATATATAATAGGTGAATCGGGAACCGTTCCCAACACGATGATGGTCACCAGAAGAATCCCGTGTTCTGCAAACGCGCCACAGAAAGTGGGCTATATTGCAGGATAAACGAATCTCAAAGCTAGAGCATGTAAAAATACAAGAATTTTAGTTTTTTATCCTCTGAAATAACAGCACAAAGCAACTTATTCATGCACGACAAGTATGAGGCTTCGTAGAAATAAAACACGGTGTGATGGTGGTCATTGGACGTTGGAATCGCGACCATTCGTGCAAAAAGCAGGGAGGTGATTCGAGTTTGCTCCAAGCGTCTTTCCGTTCATGCCACGTGCACTCAAAATTTACTTCAGGAAACACGATACGAACTGAAACGGACAGAGTCTTCTACTGGTAATGCTACAGTGTGGTGAATACTTTGACTCGGCTCTCCCAGAAGAGGCTAGGCACATGCTCTTGTCACCCTTATTCGTGTACGGGACAAACGCTGCCTAGCTGTTGACCCAGACACGTAAATTGATCAGCGCTATTACAAGTGCAGAGTCAGCACACTTGAGGGCAATGTGCGTTACGTAATACAGCACGTTTGCAGGCTTTCAAAATTCGCAGGTATAGAGGGTGCGGTTTTGAACCAGGGCGCCAGCGCTCTTCCTACAGCATCTCGTTATGGCATTGAACGTACCTCTAACATTCTTGTTCACACAATCGTTGTGCACTGGTAATGTACCTCATGATTGAATGTCGACTACTGTCAACATTTTACAAAAATAGTGACAGTCATTATTTATTCATCTGTGGACCGGTAAGCTTAACATCGGTGAGTGTCATTCTGTGGTGAACATTGACTCTATTCTATTCATTCTGTTCAATGTATTTTTATATGCCTTTGTTTTACGATGCGATGGATGGTACGCCCGCGATATTCGAGAATATATGATATTCATTCGTCCATATTCGGACTTCTATACTACGCGTACATTCTGTAGTTAAGATACCTACCACTATTCTAATTATCACATTTGGCGTCGCCATCCGGAATTTTTTTCTCTTCATCACAATGTTATCTGAATTGGAATCGCTCAGTGTAAATTCAACTGCACGGGAGGTGGAGGATTATTTGGAACGCTTCAGCATTTGGTGTCCTACCAAATCGGATCTGGATGATAAAAAGAAGACAGCTTATTTCCTGCACTACATTGGGAAGGATTGGTAATTGATCAGGTGGCTGTTGACCCGTTCGCCGAGCTTCGCAATTGATTTGCAAACGTTTCGTCACCATTCGAGGAGACATCTTCAGTGCGCTGTTGGTTGGGTAGTTCCTCTCTTCGTGCCTGCGTTTATATAGTCTACAAAGAGCAGCCTTTGCGCTGTAACCTGGATTCTGATTG
>NW_008751743.1:776717-783966 GCF_000715545.1 Opisthorchis viverrini
CCGAACCATCTATTGCTACCACAAGTATCATTCGTCCCTATTGACGAAGACCAAGGACTACGGCACCGATATACCCGGCAGTGGAGACAGAGTCAATTGATGGCCAACACGTTTTGGCGGCGCTGGCTAAGAGAATACCTCCCACTACTTCAATCACGACATAAATGGACGTCTCTCAGAAGAAACATAAAAGTGGGTTGGTAGGTATTGCTACTTGGAGAGCAACACACGCGCGGTACCTGGTCGAAAGGACTGGTAACGGCCACTATACCTGGATCGGATGTGTCAGGACGGGATCTGACAATCCGACGTTGAGAAGATCTGCAAGATTGAGCTTCCAACCTATTAGAGACTATAAACACCCGCACCGGCCACCACAACTGGATCGGATGGGTGTGTCAGGACGGTCGTGCTCAAGACTCCCGATGGTCCAGTAACCAGAGATATACGGAAGATATGCATGCTAGAGGGAGTGGGTGAGACATAGGAGCTCGGCCACCGTAGGGGACATGAAAGACTGTGGGAGGTGATTGTGGCTAAAATCAATCGTATCATTTTTGCCTCCCATGGTCGCTAGTGTCCAGTGCTGACTGAGGGTAGTTTAAGAAAGCCAAGCTGGCTTTGGTGGGGCGGTGTACTTTCTTCACTCCAGTCAAATTCTTCTCTTATCTGCTGCTGTCTACTGCGTCTATCCTATGGACTCTATTTACATTTTTTAACCCCTCACGAACTTTAACCCTTGGTTTGTCGAACCAGTTTGGTCGGCCATTCTTACCGCGGGCTTTTTGACCTATTTGCGTTACCACGTGTTGTACCCAGGCGTGCGTCGCAAGCTCAGATCGATTTGCTATCTTCCTCGGGCTTTATTCGGACTTGCATTACTTCGTGCAACAGTTTAGACAGAAACCCACATAATTTGAGGGTTGTACCCCTTTTATTACGTATTTATACATGTAGTAACGCATCTTTTGATAAATCTCAAGAATCCACAATTTCTGGCTTGTGATTTTGCGCGTCACTCAAGTGGGCTCTCCTGAATACGTCGAACTATTCTACAGATTTTTTGTGGTCACAGTAAACAACTGTTGGTGCTCAAAGCCAGCAGTCACTTCATATAAATGAAGACTCACTGCTGTGGATGCTTTGAAGTTACCAGTCTAGAGTAGATTTAAATGGATTGATTCCTTATAACTATCGCGTATGAAACGACTGAGGCCGCGCACACAGGTCGTCAGGGATTCAGCTACTGAAGCCCGTTAGAGGGTGAAAGCTCTGGAGCTGAATAAGACTCGCGCAGGATAGTCACACCTGATTTTTTAATGACCTGTTGGTGAGGCAAGCATAGAAGAGAAAAAACCACACATCTAATTAGTTAGTTTGCCATTGGTAATCTCAGTCGTAAGTTTATGAATTAGAATAAGGTGGGAGAGGTCATGGGTGTCACGGAAGTGCCTTCGATTCTTCCTCAGTTTATGGTCTAAGACATAAGCGTCTGGGTGAACGATAACCAGATACACTGGTAGCTCCTGTGGAGGCAACTAGAGATAGAGATGATTGTAAATGACCGTAAAAAATGTCGACCACGCTCTTAATGTAAAAGTACAGGTCCCCGGTTTTGTGGCACAACGAGGATATATAGGTCCCAAAAATTACAAGTGAAAGGATGAAGGAGTATGGTGGAGGAGTGAGAGAATGAGAATACGAGATACAGTCAAAGGTCGTAAAGATGGAGTTTCACGTGGCTTCGGAAGAGGCGAAGGGCGCTGTGGAGTAGGCAGTTGTCGGAAAGGGATCTTAAGCAAATAATATGTGGGTAACCATGGGGGAGGGAAACTGATATGGATTAACATTAGGTTATGGTTTTGTTGGGTTAGAAATTGTGCCAAGGGCCTGAGTTGCACGGTTTGAGGAGCCAGAGATGTGTTTGCATATAATGATTGGCATGGTCTGGTTTGTAGATGAAGGGCAAGGAGAAGGAACTCGGAGAGCTAGTATGTGAGAGGACTTTGCAATACAAGGCTTTGACAGCTGGTGTTTGAGCCCGTGGAAGCGCTTCGGTGTGGAGACACGGAGTGGCATCAGGTCAGAAGATCTGGAGGAAGAACCTGCGCTGTCGACTGCAGCCTCAAGTCGGGGCTGATGAGATACCGCATCTGGTACATCAGCAGCAAATCTTATCAGCGTGATCTAGTTTAGGGGTGACATAGAAACTTAAGAGGCCGCGTCAACTGGCATACTTAATAACGTGTTATTTGAAGCGGTGGATCCTCGGCCTCTACACAATGAGTCAACGGCGATCCGACTTGCGTAGTTATCCAAGGAGTCAAATGGGAAGTCTAGGATTGATTCACGCCGGAAGGATTGGTTGCCGCCGTTGGGTGAAGGGAAGAAGGATCCGTTTTGGCAGCTTTCACTGGCGAACTTTAGCGGTTTGGATGGTGAATTTTTGGTGAGCTGCCTTTGCATCTTTGGCCTTCACTGTTTGGAGTTTTTGGGTGGAGGAGAGGAGATACCAGTATACGTGCGGCACCATTTTCACCTCTGAATGGCATTATTGTTTGGCAACACAAGGAGGGTTTGGACTTTCGGAGCCGTCAAAATGTGTACGCGGGGTCAAGCGTGTTTCACGCTGTAAAGAGAGCAGTTTTTGTGAGGTTGAGCGGGATGCGTTTGGGAGCAATGTACATTGGGACCTTGTGACGGTATTCTATGCACTGACAATCTCAGAGACAAACTTGTCAACAAGAATGAGGCTGTTTCAAGATTTTGCGGATCACATGTTGCGACCGTATTCAGAAGGAAAGCAATTGACCGTACGCTTCGTATCGTTAACTCGTTACTGAAAATGTCATGTGTAAGTGAGAAGTTTCGTTAGACACCAAATTTTACACAGGGGCTTATAGAAAAGGGCTTTTTATACTTCTACACTTTCCCGAAAACACAAAACCCTGTTTTATGGAACCGACCTGCCAGCGGAGTAGAATCCGCATTGGAAACTCAGTAACAAAAACCCGCGTGTCCTCAGTCCATGTGGTTTTGCTCAAACAGATGATGGAATGTGGATCTGTGGTCAACCCAAGCTCTCACCAGATCAGAATTCCGATTGCTGCTCTCAGGTCAGTGCTTCACGGGCCATCTTAAGGTGACAAGCGACCAGTGAGACTAAGAGGTTTGCTACGAAGGATGAGTGAAATTATTCACCTGTGATTACCGCATCTAATACGGGCATCTTCTGAAAAAACACGCTTTACCCGTTTATCCCAGCTGTCCAGGAGACTCTTCCTAAGTGTAGGCAAATGAATCAGTTATTATTGCATGAGCGATATGAGTGAGATGTCATTCGGTAAGAAAGGCTGGTGGTGCTTGAAGGAAGATAAACAGTGATTAACTTTAGATGTCAGCTGCCTAGATAGTTTTGCTCCCTGTACTCCGTCCGCGAAATACCGAAAGATTCCCAAAGCATCACAATCTCATGGCGCAGCGGAATTCGTATGCATTCGGCATGCTGTTGGTTTATGGCTAACATTGAACTCATTGAACTCCATTTGGGTAGATGAAGTAAAGTAAGTTTAATACCTCAGGTCAGTTCTCCGTCTGAGGATTTCAAGCTAGCGTTTTCGGCATAAGAACAACCAGAGGTTCACAAAGTGTATTAGATGTCCAAAATCAGGTCAAAGCATGTGTGCATGCGTCGTGCATATGGTATATGAAGCGATAATATTCTGGAAATTCTGACGCCTTCTGGATGAGCCAGTGGCAACCAGTATTCACAAAATACTGGAACACTATTAACTGTTATGTTCACACCTTCGGCCAGTCAGAGCCCGCATTGATGCCGCACCGGCAAGTGGCCCAATCTTTTGGCCAATCAGGTGCGGGTCAGGTTTCTTGGCCATAGCAGCGCCAAACTACGAGCGGTGAAGCCGTTTTGATGAAGGATTCCGTTCAGCAGAAATACTGTTATGTTTGCTACAGGTTGAAGGCTATTTGTTCTTCTTGGTGCACCAGAAGTCAACACCGTGCAAGGCTAAATTTTCCAAAGGTCTATGAGGGAGAACGCTTGCGATTGGATCTAATCGCACATGCGGTCGAGCGCACCAGTCCGACAAACGTTATCTGAATGGGAGACGGTTCTTTGCAACCTCACCGATCCACAACTGGTTTATCCATGTGAAGTCACCGAACGATTCAACGAGTTCACTCTCCATCACTGACTGTTATTTTGCTTGCAAACGAGACTGGCCTCAACGTCTGAGAGCGCTACAATGAATGGTGTCAACCAGAGCCCGACTCGGTCGTCGGAGAAGGAAGTACCAAACTTGGGGAACGGTTGGTGCTATTACAACACCAGTGTCTAATTGGAAATCAAAATATTTGTATACTACTAGTGAAATTATGAGCAGTAAGTTACTTAACTTCGGCACACTAACGTCGGCGTCCCTGACCGATCGGTCGTTAGCGCTGCCGGTTGTTAGTACCGCTGCTGGTTTGGACACCTCTGGGACATACAAGTAGGGGTTTCTAACAACAACCTGCGCATGGTAAAGTACGCCTCGTACTGTATGTGACCGAGCATTCGTCGTCAGGACGGGCGCAAGTAATTTTCCGTTGTGCTGGCACTTGATGAACGTTCTCTCACCGAAGGACTTTTTCAAGGATTGTACGCTGTAGTAAGGTCTCGAAGTCCAATCGAACTGCGTGACATAGTGCACGAGTTCATAACGTTGCGTATTAAGCGATTGCTCAGATGTTCCACGAACAGGGTAGCAGCGTTCACTGAGTATCCTTGATAAGAGACAGAGGTAGCTGGAAGGACCGCTTGTGTAGTTGGGGGAGCCATAACACGAGTTCCTCACAGGGGTGCACGGAATCGCATGCAGGTCAGGTCAAACAGCACTTACCTTTGATGAAAGTTAATAGGTGAACTGTAAATTTTGAGCAATTGTCCCATACTACTTAACTCTGGGAAGTTGTTTGTCAAGAATAACCGAACTCGTCTGGACACATGTTATTTTCGAACGGCGGGTCAGCTACAGTCCCAGATTTATCAAATCGCCATCACCGAAGGCACTGTCCAGTAAATAATTGTCCCTCGTTTTGGAACAAGCTTCTATTCTGAGCAAGCACTCGACCCAAGTCGCATATGCGAAAGGCAAATCGTCTGGCAACTTACAGGCTGACAGATCCCACAGAAAAGCTTTTTGAACTCTTCCAACTGTTTTTTCGTCCGATATCAATGCGCACTAAAACGAAATCGATATATCTTTGCGCCGTGGCGCAAGTGTGTACCAATGATGCGGCCCTACAAGGCTCACCCAAGCACTTAGTATGGGAGAGGACATTGGCACTGTTTCAACCGGCCATGACCATATCTCAGTGCAAAAAATCATCAGATGTCAAGTGAAATTAATCGTGAGCACCGACCGTGAAGTCTGCGTAGGGTTTAGAAAATGGGAGAGGCTTGGAAACCCGAAGACGCCAGAAGAGTAGTTCGCTTGATCCATTCAAATGGTCACCGGAAACAGCCTGTGAGCGAAAATACCAAACACAAAAGTGGCACGAATACCTTCAGTAGAAAAAAGGCCGTGGAGGTTGTATGATGATTCTGCCGACCACCTACTGCTACTCAGTTGGATCATGAAACTGAAGTGGACGGGGAACTCAAGGCCTCCTCCTGATGCCTCAGCGGATTAGGACTGCATTTTTCTCAAACGCCAACGTTTTGTGTTCTGAATAACCTTCCACTCAATTTATTCAAGAATGGAGACTAAGTTATTACTCAGCTCCTGACCGACGTGCTCGCCTGCATATGGGAAGAGGACACTCTCCGATAAATGGGAAATCGGTGATGATATCCATTAAACGGTAGCTCATCATCATCACCATTGACATTATAACTGTTCACCGCTGTGGCTTTGCTGTCATGCTACCATGATTTAGTTGGAAGACCCAGTTTGAAGAAATGAATAAAGGTGAATAGGGAAGGCACTTAGTGCTACCTTATACAAGGAGTACGCCTCCAGACACTCATTCAGGCAGTCTGGATAAAAACTGGCAAGGTGAACACCACTGCTATTGTTTAAGAGATATATATTGCAGCGTCTCCAACCAGGTGCAATGGGGAACACGTGGTCCCATCCCGGAAGGCGAGTAGCACCGACAGCGCCACAACTTTTCGTCATCTCTTTCGCAAACGTATGACAGGTCAAGAGTTGGTCACCTCTCACCCTCTGCCACTTTGAATTGGGAACGAAAAACAACCGTCTTTCGGCGACCAATTATTCGATATGTGCAATATATGGCCCAAACAAAGCAGTTTTGGTGCTGGGAATTCTGTTGCGGAATTCGTGGGGCCACTTTGTAACATTTGCTTGGATTTGACCGACGAATGAGTGGTGGCAATGAATCTCTTGGATGACTCGTTCGGGAGAAGATCTGTGTCCAGTTTTTTTAACTAAGATGCAGATTAGAGTTTTGCTCCCCTGTTCAATGTTCTGTAACCGGTTAGTTGGCATTTCTGAATGAATAACTCCGAAGCGAAAGCTTCTTCCTTTCATTTGGTGCCGTCGCCAGGATAAGGATGAAGATCCCGTGGCCGCAACCCTTTGAAGATGGGGATGTTCAGACCTTCCTGGAGGACTTTGAGGAGGTGCGGAGGCAGCCGGGCTGGAGACCGACCAGGGTAAGTTGGCAGCGCTGAGGACCCTCCTCAGGGGCCGGGCGAAGGCCACCTGTAAGGAAGTCCTTGGAGCGGAGTTCGACACGCCGGCCGACCGCCAGGAGGCTACGAGGCGGTTCAAGACGGCCAGGATGGCACCCGGATCTGATCCGACCGTGTTTTTCGCCGGCCTGCAGCAGTTTTTGGATCGAGCTTTGCCGACGCTGGATGGGGTGCCGCGACACCATATGCTGTCGAATCAGTTCGTCGAAGGTGTGCAGCCCGCGCTTGGTGCCCAGTTGCAGTTGGCACGAGCAACTGGCCAGCTGAGTGTGGATGAGCTGGTGCGTCTGGCCCATGAGATGATCCAGGAACCACTGGCCACGTTGCAGTCGCCGGAGAACAGTGATGGTTCATCAGTGAAGGAACTGCCGACCAGGGTGGACCAACTCACCGAACAGCTGGCGGCCGTGAAGACGGAATCGCGGGGGCACACTTGAACCAGCCGTTGCTACATGTGTGGCAGGCCTGGCCACTGGAAGAATCCGTATCCCCGTGACCAATCGCTTGTACGCAATAAAACTTTAGAGT